>NW_024883421.1:0-92617 GCF_019059575.1 Amphibalanus amphitrite | reverse complement strand
ATTCGTGGCGGAAGAGCTGGAAGAACGCTGCATCCTTGGCCTATTATCTGTCGGCCCACAACTGCCAACTGGATTTGAAAAAAATGACACTTCAGGTGGACAACTCAACGATTCCACTGACGGAAACACAGCAAGACACTCCCAAAACGTACCGTGTAGTAGTTCGTAGACAAGTACGCATCCCGCCCAGAACAGAACAGTTGGTGGAGTGTAAGTCGTTGGACACAATCGATGGCCACCAAGTGCTAGTTGAGGGTGCAAGTGGTTTGGCCGACGGAATCATGGTAGGAAGGTCTCTGGTAAGGAACAAGTCACGCCTTCCAATACTGATCGGCAACCTCTCCGACAGACACATCAGACTTAAACCGGGCACAGTCATCGGAACAGGTGAGGATGTCTCATGTGGAAATGTTACTGTTCACGGCTCTTATTCAACCCATACAGGAGGTGTAGCATTACCCGATGATGTCCAGGAGCTGCTCAGCCGCTGCAGTGACACCCTCACGGATGCACAGGTGAGAGAGGTCGAGACTCTGCTGTTCGAGAACAGTGACATCTTTTCAGAAGGTGACCATGACTTGGGATCTACAGATTTGACGGAACACCACATCAAAACAAACAACCACCGCCCCATCAAGATCCCTCCTCGGCGTATCCCACTGGCGAAGCGAGAGGAGGCCGAAAGGTTGGTGAGCGACATGGCTCAACAACGCCTGATTGAAAAGTCAGCCAGTCCGTGGTCCTCTCCGCTGGTGATGGTGAAGAAAAAAGATGGATCCTTGAGATGCTGCGTCGACTATCGGGCCCTGAACGAGATCACCCTGAAGGACTCATACCCCCTGCCTAGGATCGACGATACGCTGGATGCTCTGGCTGGAGCAAAATGGTTCTCGACACTCGACTTGAAGTCTGGCTACCATCAAGTGAAGATGGCAGAACACGACAAAGAGAAGACAGCTTTCTCGTGTGGAGGCGGCCTTTGGCAATTTCGAGTCATGCCGTTCGGCCTCTGCAATGCTCCGGCAACGTTCGAGAGATTGATGGAGGCGGTGCTGGCGGGTCTTCACTGGAAATCACTACTAGTGTACCTGGATGACGTCATCGTGTTTGGTAACACCTTCAGCGAGGAGCTTCAACGTTTGAAGGAGGTCTTCCAGCGATTCCGCGCAGCCAACCTGAAGCTGAACCCAAAGAAGTGTCATCTCTTCCAAAGGAAAGTGGCTTACCTCGGGCACGAGGTGTCCGAACAAGGTGTCTCTACTGATCCAGCCAAGGTGCGGGCAGTCAGCGAGTGGCCGGTGCCGACTAACATCACCGAACTACGCAGTTTCCTAGGGCTGTGCACTTACTACCGTCGCTTTGTGAAGGGCTTCGCTGAATTGGCAGCTCCATTGCACCGTCTGACACAAAAAGGACAACGATTCGAATGGAACGCCTCATGCGAAGAGGCCTTCCAGAAGCTCAAAGGAGCTCTTACTAGTACGCCCGTACTCGCCTATCCGGAAACAAAGCTGCCATTCATCTTGGACACCGATGCCAGCGCGTGCGGCATTGGGGCCGTGCTATCCCAAAACTCCGACCAAGGAGAACGGGTCATCGCATATTTTAGTCGATCCCTATCCAAACCTGAGCGAAATTACTGCGTCACACGACGAGAGCTCTTAGCTGTCGTAGAAGCCATCAAACACTTTCATCACTACGTGTATGGGGCCCACTTCACTGTGAGAACTGATCATTCGGCACTTCGCTGGCTTCGAACCCTAAAGGAACCAGAGGGACAGCTAGCTCGTTGGTTGGCGCGTCTGGGGCAATACGACTTCGAGATTGCCTACAGACCTGGAACAAAGCATGCGAATGCAGATGGCCTCAGCAGGCGACCATGTCACGGTGCCTGCCGACACTGCACGAAGTATGATTCCCTCTCGGTATCGCGACATACCCACATAGAATCATCTCGAAAGGAAAACGAGGACACCGCTCCGTCGAGTGCCTTTAACATTCGCAGTGCCCAAGCACAGGACCCAGACATTTCGCCAGTTCTGTCACACCTACGCGTCGACAGCTCAAGACCCACAGCAGACGAGATATCAGGAGCAAGTCCCACCACAAAACACTACTGGGCGCAGTGGAGCATGCTCAGGATCAACGATGGCGTGCTGGAGCGCCGTTGGGAGTCTGTTGACGGCGTGACCAGCAGATGGCTGGTGGTGCTTCCAAGAGAACTCAGGCACCGGGTGATGGTGGAACACCATGACGCGCCGACTGGTGGGCACTTCGGTGTGAAGAAGACTCTACAACGCCTCAGACAGCGCTTCTACTGGGTTGGTATGCGGAACGATGTTTCGGAGTGGTGCCGCGTCTGCACCGTCTGTTGTGCCAAGAAGGGACCGCACACCGTTCAGCGAGCACCGCTGCAGCTCGTCCTTGCGGGAGCCCCCATGGAAAGGGTGGCTGTAGATATCACGGGTCCCCTACCACTTTCGGCGAATGGCAACAAGTACATATGCGTTGCAATGGACTATTTCACCAAATGGCCCGAGGCTTACGCCATACCAAACCAGGAAGCCACTACCGTGGCTGGAGTGCTGGTGGACAACTTCTTCACCCGCTTCGGAATGCCCAACGAGCTCCATTCCGACCAGGGAAGAAACTTTGAAAGCGCCGTTTTCAAAGAGTCGTGCAGGTTGCTGGGGATACGGAAGACGAGGACTACGCCCCTTCATCCGCAGTCCGACGGCATGGTCGAACGCTTCAACCGAACGCTGGGGCAGGAACTGTCCAAGTTCTGCAAAGAGGGCCAAGATGAATGGGACACGAAACTACCTATGGTCCTAATGGCCTATCGTTCCGCAGAGCACGAAACCACGGGGTACACTCCGGCTCAGATGATGACTGGTCGAGAGATGCGCCTCCCCATCGATCTGATCACCGACGCCCCACCTACCGATGCGAGGCATGACTCATGTCAAGACTTCGTGCGAGAGCTGAAGCACCGCCTCGGGGAGATTCACAAACAGGTCCGATCACACCTCCGGCTGAAGTCCGACGCAATGAAGCTTCGGTATGATGCCAAGGCGAGTCAATCTGTTTTACAACCCGGTGACAAGGTATGGCTTTTTAATCCCCGGCGTAAAAAGGGACTCTGTCCTAAACTCATGTCTGACTGGGAAGATGGCTATGTGATCATCAACCGGCTTTCCGATGTCACGTATCGCATTCGGACAGCCAGGGGGAAAGCGAAAGTAGTTCACATCAACCGATTGTGGAAACACGCAGAGTCTCCCCATTTCACGTGGAGCGACAACTCAGTCCCCGGGGTGGCCAGTACGAGCCCCTCCGAGAGTGCGGATATACAACCACCCCAGTCAGCGGATCCCAGAGTCCAGTCTCCCGATGCTAACGGGGACACGGACAACGCGGGTCCAGGGAACAGTTCCGCGGGTGGTTCACGCCCGAGTACACGGTCCAGAACTCGCAGGATGCCAGTACGTCTGGCCGATTACGTTCTGTAAGGCATGTAAATAGTGTGGGACTGTGCATGCACGTGTGTATGTGTGCGTGTGTTTGTGTCTGGTCAAACAGTTATGGGCAAAACGCTCTAGACCCCCAGAGTTCTAGCACCTGTTTTTTTCTCTTTTCTCTATAACCAGGCATATGGACCGGCCAAACGTCGACAGCTGGGAAGACATCTTAGATATATCCGACCCGGACCAGAGGCAGTGGCTGGCGGCACAAGAGTCGACCTTCCCCGATGACAACGGCGGAAGGCTCCATCTGTTCCTGGGTGATTCTATCGCGCGCGATGCACAGGTGAGCGTGTCCAGCCCGGACTTCCTTTTCAATCGCACCCGAGGAGGAGATTCCTGGAAACGTCTGTGTCGTCGCATCGCCCAGGAGCTGCAAGACTGGCGCTGCGCTGCTGAAGGTTTCAGGCTGTCAACGGGTCGAGTTTGCATCTGGATGACAGGTAACGACATTTATCCAGACGGAGACCCGGAGAGGAGGCGCCGACAACTGGCTGTGTTAAAAGACAATATAACAGTAGTAATCGACGCTGTCCTCGAGCACTGCACGGAGGTGGACATTGTAGGCCCTCTCCCCCGCCTCCGCTATGACACCGGAAGGGCGTGGGAGCAGTGCCCGGCGTTCCACGCCGAGAGAATGTCGCTAGCCAACTTCCACGACAAGGCGACGCACTGGCTTGTCGGCAGGGCTCTCACAACCTACAAAAGAAGGAGGCACGTCGTCAGCGATTCTAGTAATCGTTTTTACGGCCGCGATGGGATCCACCTCTCAGAGGAGGGGTACGACCGTCTCCTGCATAGGCTGCCCGAGTGGCTCCACCGGTCCTAGGTGCATGAAATGGCTCGTTTTTTTTGTGCTCTCTCCCTATCTCTTCTTCTTCGTGGGCGAAGAACGTTAGGGGGGGGGGGTAGTGTTATGCAGTCGGATTAATTAAGTTAGATTACTGATGGTTTACCACAAAAGTACTCACGGATTCAAAGTTCCTATACAAAGAAATGCCAATCAACACATTGCCTGAATGGATTTATTTTTACCAACCTTGAGCATGTCTTTCATATTTGTATATCGTGCGCCATTACTGTCTGCGTGTGTTTGTGGAGTTGGGTTTATGACGTCATTTGCGACTCCGGTTTGCGATTGGACGTGAGGTCGGCCCACTACGATCCGAGGTCATGTTAGGTCAGATTTGCGGGCCCGCGCCAGTCGTGTCCTCAGCTCCGCAGTGAGTGGTGACCCGTGGAGTGCTGTCAGCTGTGCGTGGACGGAGAACCGCGGCTTGGGCAAGTGGACGATTCTGTACAGGTGAGGTTGTTGCTGCCTACTGATGGTAACAGTGGGAGCGCTGGGTACGGTTGTTCGTCCTGCTCCTGCCTACTAATGGGAACAGTAGGCGGTAGGATAACGGGGCAGTAAATATAGTCCACTGTGTAAGTATTCCTGTATTTGGGGTCCGTGGAGGAGGGGAACGGTAGCAGTGAACCCTGGGCTCGGTAACACTGGTGTCAGAAGTTTTTTTTCCTGTTTCTCCCTGATACCGCCGGTGGTGTTCCTACCTATTGATTCCAGCTATCGATGTGCTCAAACTTGGCATGATGACTGACGACAAACGCGTGACACGAAGCCAAACGGCGGAGATGGAGACAAAGACGACTGGAGCTCGGGAAGAAGCCAGTACACTTCAACAAGTATCCGAGGTGGTGAAACAGCAGCTCAGCGAGCATGCATTACAACTGCACGAATCCTACGGCAAGAGAATGGACAACATCGAATCCATCCTTAGGGACTTGGGGGAGTTGGTCGCGTCATCTCGCCAGGACAGGAATCCTGTTGTCGCTGTTGATACAGCAACAACTCGGGTTCTTCAAGATGGGGGCGAGAATCATCAACCAGCTCCTAAAGGTGACGCTGTAGGGCGTAAACCCCAGGACTTCGATGGATCGGCTTCATTGGCCGCCTACCGAGCGCAGTTCGAGCTCATTGCGGCTAGCAACGGGTGGTCCACACACAGGAAAGCGGTTGAATTAGCCGCGAGTCTCAAAGGTCCGGCACTGGAAGTGCTGGCATGTGTGCCTCCAAATCACCTGGAAAATTATGAAGCATTAACAAATGTCTTAGAGCAGCGCTTCGGATCTGCACATCAGGAGCACCTCAATCGCGCCAGGCTAAGGAACCGAACCCGTGGTGGCAACGAGGGCCTGCAAGAGTTGGCATTGGACGTGGATCGACTTGCTCACTTGGCTTATCCCGGAGCTCCGCCGGACTTCAGGGCGACAGTCGCCTGTGATCAGTTTATTGACGCCCTGGAAGACACGGACATGCAAATGACCGTAAGACAGGCGAAACCAAGCAGCCTGCGCGACGCACTAGCTGCTGCCCTAGAATACGAGTCTCTAAGACGTTCCCTCAAATCATCACATAGCCGCCAGAGCAGTGGTTTCGGCAACCGCCAAGCCAGTGTGGAAACACAGAGTCCATCGAATTTGGAAACGAAGCTCGATGCTATTCTCTCTCGGATCCAGCAGCTTGAAGCTGCGAACCGCAAGCCGGCAGGACGTCTGGACAACAGGAGACAAGTGGGACTGGGGCCATGCTGGAACTGCAACAAAATGGGTCATATCAGACGAGACTGCAGACAACCCAGTAGGATGTCAACCTCTGGGTCTTCAAGTGATCAGGGAAACGAATGAGGGTCGACCTCGAGGGGCAGCGGTCGGCCGGCGCTGAAGAGTCCCACGATTGTGTCCGGAGACCAGAACCCCCTGACTGTGTGCGGGTGGATGGCTGGGTTGGCGGCCGGCGGATGTCGATACTTGTCGACACAGGGTCGAATCGCACACTGGTCCGTAGCGACGTCATACCCGGTGTGGACCCTCCATCAGTGCCGGGGGGACTCTGTGACGTAACGGGACGCCGCACTGGATTGAGAGGGCCCGTGGAAGTTGAAGTGGCCCTCGGTAAACAAACATCACGCCATGCAGTATTCGTGGCGGAAGAGCTGGAAGAACGCTGCATCCTTGGCCTAGATTATCTGTCGGCCCACAACTGCCAACTGGATTTGAAAAAAATGACACTTCAGGTGGACAACTCAACGATTCCACTGACGGAAACACAGCAAGACACTCCCAAAACGTACCGTGTAGTAGTTCGTAGACAAGTACGCATCCCGCCCAGAACAGAACAGTTGGTGGAGTGTAAGTCGTTGGACACAATCGATGGCCACCAAGTGCTAGTTGAGGGTGCAAGTGGTTTGGCCGACGGAATCATGGTAGGAAGGTCTCTGGTAAGGAACAAGTCACGCCTTCCAATACTGATCGGCAACCTCTCCGACAGACACATCAGACTTAAACCGGGCACAGTCATCGGAACAGGTGAGGATGTCTCATGTGGAAATGTTACTGTTCACGGCTCTTATTCAACCCATACAGGAGGTGTAGCATTACCCGATGATGTCCAGGAGCTGCTCAGCCGCTGCAGTGACACCCTCACGGATGCACAGGTGAGAGAGGTCGAGACTCTGCTGTTCGAGAACAGTGACATCTTTTCAGAAGGTGACCATGACTTGGGATCTACAGATTTGACGGAACACCACATCAAAACAAACAACCACCGCCCCATCAAGATCCCTCCTCGGCGTATCCCACTGGCGAAGCGAGAGGAGGCCGAAAGGTTGGTGAGCGACATGGCTCAACAACGCCTGATTGAAAAGTCAGCCAGTCCGTGGTCCTCTCCGCTGGTGATGGTGAAGAAAAAAGATGGATCCTTGAGATGCTGCGTCGACTATCGGGCCCTGAACGAGATCACCCTGAAGGACTCATACCCCCTGCCTAGGATCGACGATACGCTGGATGCTCTGGCTGGAGCAAAATGGTTCTCGACACTCGACTTGAAGTCTGGCTACCATCAAGTGAAGATGGCAGAACACGACAAAGAGAAGACAGCTTTCTCGTGTGGAGGCGGCCTTTGGCAATTTCGAGTCATGCCGTTCGGCCTCTGCAATGCTCCGGCAACGTTCGAGAGATTGATGGAGGCGGTGCTGGCGGGTCTTCACTGGAAATCACTACTAGTGTACCTGGATGACGTCATCGTGTTTGGTAACACCTTCAGCGAGGAGCTTCAACGTTTGAAGGAGGTCTTCCAGCGATTCCGCGCAGCCAACCTGAAGCTGAACCCAAAGAAGTGTCATCTCTTCCAAAGGAAAGTGGCTTACCTCGGGCACGAGGTGTCCGAACAAGGTGTCTCTACTGATCCAGCCAAGGTGCGGGCAGTCAGCGAGTGGCCGGTGCCGACTAACATCACCGAACTACGCAGTTTCCTAGGGCTGTGCACTTACTACCGTCGCTTTGTGAAGGGCTTCGCTGAATTGGCAGCTCCATTGCACCGTCTGACACAAAAAGGACAACGATTCGAATGGAACGCCTCATGCGAAGAGGCCTTCCAGAAGCTCAAAGGAGCTCTTACTAGTACGCCCGTACTCGCCTATCCGGAAACAAAGCTGCCATTCATCTTGGACACCGATGCCAGCGCGTGCGGCATTGGGGCCGTGCTATCCCAAAACTCCGACCAAGGAGAACGGGTCATCGCATATTTTAGTCGATCCCTATCCAAACCTGAGCGAAATTACTGCGTCACACGACGAGAGCTCTTAGCTGTCGTAGAAGCCATCAAACACTTTCATCACTACGTGTATGGGGCCCACTTCACTGTGAGAACTGATCATTCGGCACTTCGCTGGCTTCGAACCCTAAAGGAACCAGAGGGACAGCTAGCTCGTTGGTTGGCGCGTCTGGGGCAATACGACTTCGAGATTGCCTACAGACCTGGAACAAAGCATGCGAATGCAGATGGCCTCAGCAGGCGACCATGTCACGGTGCCTGCCGACACTGCACGAAGTATGATTCCCTCTCGGTATCGCGACATACCCACATAGAATCATCTCGAAAGGAAAACGAGGACACCGCTCCGTCGAGTGCCTTTAACATTCGCAGTGCCCAAGCACAGGACCCAGACATTTCGCCAGTTCTGTCACACCTACGCGTCGACAGCTCAAGACCCACAGCAGACGAGATATCAGGAGCAAGTCCCACCACAAAACACTACTGGGCGCAGTGGAGCATGCTCAGGATCAACGATGGCGTGCTGGAGCGCCGTTGGGAGTCTGTTGACGGCGTGACCAGCAGATGGCTGGTGGTGCTTCCAAGAGAACTCAGGCACCGGGTGATGGTGGAACACCATGACGCGCCGACTGGTGGGCACTTCGGTGTGAAGAAGACTCTACAACGCCTCAGACAGCGCTTCTACTGGGTTGGTATGCGGAACGATGTTTCGGAGTGGTGCCGCGTCTGCACCGTCTGTTGTGCCAAGAAGGGACCGCACACCGTTCAGCGAGCACCGCTGCAGCTCGTCCTTGCGGGAGCCCCCATGGAAAGGGTGGCTGTAGATATCACGGGTCCCCTACCACTTTCGGCGAATGGCAACAAGTACATATGCGTTGCAATGGACTATTTCACCAAATGGCCCGAGGCTTACGCCATACCAAACCAGGAAGCCACTACCGTGGCTGGAGTGCTGGTGGACAACTTCTTCACCCGCTTCGGAATGCCCAACGAGCTCCATTCCGACCAGGGAAGAAACTTTGAAAGCGCCGTTTTCAAAGAGTCGTGCAGGTTGCTGGGGATACGGAAGACGAGGACTACGCCCCTTCATCCGCAGTCCGACGGCATGGTCGAACGCTTCAACCGAACGCTGGGGCAGGAACTGTCCAAGTTCTGCAAAGAGGGCCAAGATGAATGGGACACGAAACTACCTATGGTCCTAATGGCCTATCGTTCCGCAGAGCACGAAACCACGGGGTACACTCCGGCTCAGATGATGACTGGTCGAGAGATGCGCCTCCCCATCGATCTGATCACCGACGCCCCACCTACCGATGCGAGGCATGACTCATGTCAAGACTTCGTGCGAGAGCTGAAGCACCGCCTCGGGGAGATTCACAAACAGGTCCGATCACACCTCCGGCTGAAGTCCGACGCAATGAAGCTTCGGTATGATGCCAAGGCGAGTCAATCTGTTTTACAACCCGGTGACAAGGTATGGCTTTTTAATCCCCGGCGTAAAAAGGGACTCTGTCCTAAACTCATGTCTGACTGGGAAGATGGCTATGTGATCATCAACCGGCTTTCCGATGTCACGTATCGCATTCGGACAGCCAGGGGGAAAGCGAAAGTAGTTCACATCAACCGATTGTGGAAACACGCAGAGTCTCCCCATTTCACGTGGAGCGACAACTCAGTCCCCGGGGTGGCCAGTACGAGCCCCTCCGAGAGTGCGGATATACAACCACCCCAGTCAGCGGATCCCAGAGTCCAGTCTCCCGATGCTAACGGGGACACGGACAACGCGGGTCCAGGGAACAGTTCCGCGGGTGGTTCACGCCCGAGTACACGGTCCAGAACTCGCAGGATGCCAGTACGTCTGGCCGATTACGTTCTGTAAGGCATGTAAATAGTGTGGGACTGTGCATGCACGTGTGTATGTGTGCGTGTGTTTGTGTCTGGTCAAACAGTTATGGGCAAAACGCTCTAGACCCCCAGAGTTCTAGCACCTGTTTTTTTCTCTTTTCTCTATAACCAGGCATATGGACCGGCCAAACGTCGACAGCTGGGAAGACATCTTAGATATATCCGACCCGGACCAGAGGCAGTGGCTGGCGGCACAAGAGTCGACCTTCCCCGATGACAACGGCGGAAGGCTCCATCTGTTCCTGGGTGATTCTATCGCGCGCGATGCACAGGTGAGCGTGTCCAGCCCGGACTTCCTTTTCAATCGCACCCGAGGAGGAGATTCCTGGAAACGTCTGTGTCGTCGCATCGCCCAGGAGCTGCAAGACTGGCGCTGCGCTGCTGAAGGTTTCAGGCTGTCAACGGGTCGAGTTTGCATCTGGATGACAGGTAACGACATTTATCCAGACGGAGACCCGGAGAGGAGGCGCCGACAACTGGCTGTGTTAAAAGACAATATAACAGTAGTAATCGACGCTGTCCTCGAGCACTGCACGGAGGTGGACATTGTAGGCCCTCTCCCCCGCCTCCGCTATGACACCGGAAGGGCGTGGGAGCAGTGCCCGGCGTTCCACGCCGAGAGAATGTCGCTAGCCAACTTCCACGACAAGGCGACGCACTGGCTTGTCGGCAGGGCTCTCACAACCTACAAAAGAAGGAGGCACGTCGTCAGCGATTCTAGTAATCGTTTTTACGGCCGCGATGGGATCCACCTCTCAGAGGAGGGGTACGACCGTCTCCTGCATAGGCTGCCCGAGTGGCTCCACCGGTCCTAGGTGCATGAAATGGCTCGTTTTTTTTTGTGCTCTCTCCCTATCTCTTCTTCTTCGTGGGCGAAGAACGTTAGGGGGGGGGGTAGTGTTATGCAGTCGGATTAATTAAGTTAGATTACTGATGGTTTACCACAAAAGTACTCACGGATTCAAAGTTCCTATACAAAGAAATGCCAATCAACACATTGCCTGAATGGATTTATTTTTACCAACCTTGAGCATGTCTTTCATATTTGTATATCGTGCGCCATTACTGTCTGCGTGTGTTTGTGGAGTTGGGTTTATGACGTCATTTGCGACTCCGGTTTGCGATTGGACGTGAGGTCGGCCCACTACGATCCGAGGTCATGTTAGGTCAGATTTGCGGGCCCGCGCCAGTCGTGTCCTCAGCTCCGCAGTGAGTGGTGACCCGTGGAGTGCTGTCAGCTGTGCGTGGACGGAGAACCGCGGCTTGGGCAAGTGGACGATTCTGTACAGGTGAGGTTGTTGCTGCCTACTGATGGTAACAGTGGGAGCGCTGGGTACGGTTGTTCGTCCTGCTCCTGCCTACTAATGGGAACAGTAGGCGGTAGGATAACGGGGCAGTAAATATAGTCCACTGTGTAAGTATTCCTGTATTTGGGGTCCGTGGAGGAGGGGAACGGTAGCAGTGAACCCTGGGCTCGGTAACAGTATGCTATAATATTTCCGTGACCTTAAAAAAGTAAGGGTTAAAAAATAAGTAGATAATGATGCTTCCCCGCCCTGCTCCGCCCCTACCCTTTCCGTTTCTCCCTAACCCTCCCTGCCTGCTTCCATACCTCTTCTCTCCCCTTCCCTCACTTCCACTCTCACGACTGTCGCTCACTGACTCAATGATAAACTCATTTATTCCTCCCCATATGTCTCTCACCCTCCCCTCCCAGTCTTCTTTATCACACTTCTTTGCTCCCTCCCTCCCTCATCTCCCCTCCCCTCCCAACTACTCCCATCCTTTCCCTCCTCTCCAATCCCATCTTTGCATTTGAAAAAGTAGGTACTGGCTTCTTCTCCGCCCGCACCGCCAGGGGCGGATCCAAGGGGGTCACATGGGTCATGGCCCCCCCTTGAGGCCCGGGGGCCCAAAGACCTGCCAGGGGCACCACCGGCCTATCAGGGGTATCACAGTCCTGACAGGGGCACCACAGGACCACCAGGGACACCACAGGCCTAGCAGGGACACCACGGGCCTGGTGCCCCTGGGCCCTGACAGGACTGTAACGCCCCTGACAAGCCTGAAGTGTCCCCGGCAGGGACGTGGTGCCCCTGACAGGCCTGAGGCGCCCCTGCAAGGCCGGTGGTGCCCCTGGCAGGCCTGTGGTGTCCATGGTAGGCCTGTGGTGCCCTTGCTAGGCCTCTGGTGCCCCTGACAGGCTTGTAATGCCCCTGGAAGGACTGTGGTGCCCCTGGGCCCTGACAAGCCTGAGGTGCCCGGCCATGACAGGCCAGTGGTGCCTTGCTAGGCCTGTGGTGCCCCTGGCAGGCCTGTGGTGCCCCTGACAGGCCTGTGGTGCCCCTGGCAGGCCTCTGGTGCCCCGGACAGGCTTGCGGTGCCCTTGGAAGGACTGTGGTGTCCCTGGGCCCTGACAACCCTGAGGTGCCCCTGACAGGCCCGTGGTGCCCTTGTTAGGCCTGTGGTGCCCCTGGCAGGCCTCTGGTGCCCTTGCTAGGCCGCTGGTACCCCTGCGCCCTAAGAGGACTGGTGCCCCTGAAAAGTCTGAAGTGCCCCTCGGCAGGCCCGTGGTGCCCCTGACAGGCCCAAGGTGCCCCTGCGAGGCCGGTGGTGCCCCTGGCAGACCTCTGGTGCCCCTGGCAGGTCTGTGGTGCCCCTGGCAGGTCTGTGGCGCCCCTGGCAGACCTGTGTTGACTGGTGCCCCTGCTAGGTCGCTGGTGCCCCTCACAGACCTGTGGTGCCCCTGGGCCTTGACAAGCCTGAGATGCCTGGCTATGACAGGCTCGTGGTGCCCCTGATAGACCAGTGGTGCCCTTGCTAGGCCTGTAGTGCCCCTGGCAGGCCTCTGGTGCCCCTGCTACCCCTGCGCCCGGCCGAGGACTATGGTGCCCCTGAAAAGCCTGAAGTGCCTCTCGACAGGCCCGTGGTGCCCCTGACAGGCCCAAGTTACCCCTGCAAGGTCGGTGGTGCTCCTGGCAGGCCTCTGGTGCCCCTGGCAGGTCTGTGTTGACTGGTGCCCCTGCTAGGCCGCTGGTGCCCCTCACAGGCCTGCGGTGCCCCTGGAAGGACTGTGGTGCCCCTGCCCCTAGGGGTGCTCATGGGCCCAACAGGCCCGTTGTGCCCCTGACAGGCCTGTCGTGTATACTTGCTAGACCTGTGGTGCCCCTGCTTCCTGGCGGGCCTGTGGCGCCCCTACAAGGCCGTAGGTGCCCCTGACAGGTTTGTGGTGTCCCTGGAAGGACTTTGGTGCCCCTGACAAGCCTGAAGTGTCAAGGACAGACCCTTTAGACGCCAGGGTCAAGTTCGTCGGACTGACAACGATTCGCTTACCTGATAGCGTTCCTGGTAAGTACTCACTACTCAGCGTCCACAACATATATACACATAGCACATTCATATATACTTGCTTACAATTGGTAAATGTGGTTGTGGCAAAAGTTAAGATACTGACTAAAAATAAAAATTAAAAAGAAAAAAAACTGAAAATGGGGGCACCACCAAAATGAAGTGGACGAAATCCGTTGAGTTTTTAATTTTGGGTATAGGTAGGGGCACCACTTCGATTCATGACCCTCCCCTTGGAGTTTTCCTGGATCCGCCCCTGCGCACCGCAGATACATACCGTAAAGTGGGGCTATTTGAGACAGTATTTAAAATCGCTATAAAATGAGGATCGTTTGATTTTTACGTGATATTTTTGCTCAGGAAGGTGTGGAATCGAGCAGTAAATCGCCGGCGCAAAAAATTAAGCATTAATTTTAAGTGGTTTTTATTTTATAGCAATTTTAAATACTGTCTCAAATAGCCCCACTGTCTCAAATAGCCCCACCTTACGGTATACGTTTTTTTATATCCCAGTTACCGAAGCTATATATTAACCCTCGCCCATGTAGGGGGGGGGGTTGGTGCAACCCCCCCTGAGGTTTTTCTTAGCTACACGCCGAACCGTTTCAGATAGCCTGCTCAAATTTTCAGTACCCTTTGGGGCATCCTTTGCGCAACTTTTGGTAAAAAAAAAATTGTCAATGTCATGCCAGGTCACGGAGTTATGACGTCATAAAGGGAACAAACTCCGGCCAGATATACGCTAAATTGGAGATTGCTTCACATTGGTATAAATGCCGACTGACCTGACACACTGATGGATTGTTTTAGAATCACAACTGGCTGATTTGACATTGGCACAATGTCCGTTGACATTTTGAAGGTTACTAAAGGTCAAGGCAAGGTCAGTGACCTCGGTTGACCTGTAATGACTTCTTGCACTTGTATGCCTTTTCGGGGTATTTTGATGCCCTGAATTCGAATTTGCTATCCATTTCAGGCATCGTCGGTTGTTTCTTGTAGTTCATTTTGGGTCAGGGTCAGGTCAGTGACGTCACACGCCTGACGTGACCCAATGCACAAATGACCTTGCAGACTTCCGATGCTCCCAACGCATCATTTTTAGAGTTATGACATCGAAATATACACCAAACGATAGAGAATTGATCAAAGATCACGATAGTGAAGGTTTCAAGTCGATATCTCTTACCGTTTTGCCGCAATCGGCGCGGAAATCTGAAAAAGTTTGATTTTTCCGAAAATTTGACCTTTGACCGGTCATAAGTAGGCCAAATGTTGACCTAGGACCAAAAAAATATACCACCAATCGCGAGATCTCGTTAAGAGCAATCCGTTGGTCTTTTCCGCTAAGCTCTACGACGCTCCGTTTTCAAACGCCAGGGGGGTCGCACCAACCCCCCCCCCCTGCATGGGCGAAGGTGGCAAAACACCGTTTACGGGCGAGGGTTAAGGTACAGGTCACCGCTGAAGTAATGTGGGGCATCCCTAGTGGTTAGAGTTTGCATCTGTATCTTGGGAACCATTTGTCAGATTATCATGAAACTTGGAATGTAGCCTACATGTGCCATCATCATTACAGCTGTAAGCTCGTATTATGTCACCTACCTTTAGATCACTCCGTATTTAAAAATCGTCGGTCAGAGCCATCTGTTGGTGAGATTGGCAACTAAATTCCTGATTACGCCACTGATGCCCCAACCACGTGACTCTGCAGTAAACCAATCACCGTGTTCGGAGGCAGCATGAATGGCGCCAGATGCCCCTGCGTCGAGGCTGGCGCCTCTCGGTTGTGGCGTGAGTGACCGAGAGTCTGGTCGCGGAGCGAGGTCAGTGGGGTCAGCCTCGCCAACCGCCTCCGGGCTAGCGGAGCGCTGGGCAGTGCGGGTCTGTTAGGTTGGCATACCCTCCGCGGCACCGAGCGTGCCCATAGTTCTTTCTAGGAAAATGCGGAATGTGTTCGTGGCTGAACTAGTCACAATGCCGTTTACATGATCAGGGCGGGTTGCATAGTCACCGCAGCCAATGGACTTGTCTGTCCTTTTAACAACAACCTGCAAAATGGTTCTAACGAGGTCACATTTCTAGCAACTCACTTGCCAGTGCAATGACGTCAAGTGAGTTATATGATGATAAAGTGAGTCGGCTAGTTTTTGCGAATTAGAAAAGAGATATTTCCATACACAAACATATAATCGGCTAATATCTTATGACCGAACAAGAGTCAACGAATGTCGATTGTATTCATAGTGCTCGTGAGGTCATAACCTCAAAAGATATATCCATCTCGCCTGAGCCGGCCAGAACCAGTCTGTGGAAAACGGACAACCCCCGCGCGGACCGAACCCGCGACCCCGCGATCCATAGCCTAACGCTTAACCGCTCCGCCACGACGTTTCTGGTGTCACGGTTCTCTGAACAGTAGCCGCGATGTGTTGAGTGATTAAAGCAGCATGGCATGACGCCTACCGCGCTCCGGATCAGTCGGCTGGGCCTCGGGCGAGGCCAATCACGTGACCAGTCGGCGGTGAGGGACGGGACTCCGTCGTGTAAATAAAGGGGAGGGGTCGAGGAGGGACGGGGAGGTGGTCGCCGCCCTTTGAAATGGCAATAAACGTTTGGTCAACGGAAGCCGTCCTACTTGCAAAACAGTTGTTTTTTTATCGCAAAGCGGAAAAATTCAAACTCATCGGCACATGGGTGGAGCAATTCACCCAGGTATTTCAATTATTTATCCCGATAGCTTCAGACCGTGTACGGAATGATCACCAATTCAAATTGCAATCGCTAAAAAATACAAGTGTGACTGCAATTACATTGCACCCTTCCATAAATATAAATTTAAAAAAGTATTGGCTCGCTTAGTAGTCAATTAGTCATATGCTTGCTTCAACGTCATTTCTTCTCTTCGTCTTTTTTATGAAAACGAGTGAACGTTGAAAGAAATGTTATGCTATTCATCCACTGACCATTTTATTTTATAAACTTATTTGTATGTCGAATTTCTCCCCCCCCCCCCCCACCCCATTAACTGGCAACGCCGTCCAGAAGGTCTCTTCCAAGTATAGGGTTATGGCGGTATCGTGCTTCGCTATGTTCTCACACGCAGCACGCACACTGAACTGACTGTGATTGGCACTCACTGAGACAAACCAATGAGCCAATGAGCGCACTGTTGAGTATCCGCCGGGGGCGGTGGACGGGGTCAAGGGTGATTGATACGAGCATGACCTCTGGCCGGCCTCCACCTGCCTCGACCCAGTTGTCGGGCGCCCGTGCCTTTGTCATACAGCATTTCTACTCATACAGCTATCGTAGGATTTTGCTACAGCGTAAATCTTGTAATACAGGTCATGTCGACGACCTGTATTACAAGGCCGACGGCTGGAGCCCACCGGCCTTGACAGAGGAGATGGCCGACGTCCCGATGGGATTACACTCTTCCCTTTCAGCCGGGGAATGAGCCTCGTATGGGACGCTACCTGCTGCGACACTTACTCATCAACGGCCATCATCAGCTCCGCCTTGAATCCTGGGAGCGCCGCCCGCTGTGCGGAAGAGCGCAAGCGCACCCGATATGCAGCTCTCTGTGAGCGATACGTCTTCGTCCCTTTTGCGGTCGAAACGTCTGGTGTGCTGGGTCCGGCTGCAGCCGGTCTCCTGAAGGAGCTTGGCCGTCGACTGACAGCCCGCACCGGCGACAAGCGCGAAACAGTCTGGCTCTCACAAAGAGTCTCCATCGCCGTGGCCAGAGGTAACGCTGCCTCTGTGCTGGCCACAGCCAGGCCAGCAGTGGGCACCAGACCGGGACCGTCGCCGCCGCCATCGTCCGGACTGACCCCGACCAGGATCCCTCAGTCACTCCAGGCACCGGAAGAAGAGCCAGTTGCGGGGCCGCCACTCGATTCAGAGGCTGATCCGCCGACACACCCACCACCACCGACCCCTGCGGACGGCTTTCGTGAGGAGCGACGCGTGACACGCTCTCGGTCCTCCTCTCTGTGCTGCCCCGGAGCATGCGCATGTCCCACTTTCACAAGTGGGTCCAGGGCTTGAACGCCCCGAGACATGCCTATTTTTTATAGTTGCTGCGATGTTTAAAAATACCGCTACTGTTGTCCGTTTGCGATAAAATCCTGTGCCAATGCTGTGTGCTTGGTTCTGTTGTCGGTGAAATATATATTCCTCACATCAAAAAAAAAAAAATGTCGACGAGGCCCTCAATGAACAAAAAAGTTCGGCGGACAACCGAAGCCAATGCACAAATATTTTACAGAATTAGACTATACAGGTGGTTAAAATTTAAGGTATTCTGATCGGCTATTGTTATGCAAAACATCAATTCATTCAAATATTTTAAATAAAATAAATGGTAAATCTGATATTGTAGTAAGTTACAACTGCTCATTACGAACATCTTCTCTCAAATGCTGCTTTTTTCTATCTTCAAAACTGTAGCCTTGATAGTTAACGGCGTGGCGAACCACTCTGGCACGCTGCTCTCAGGACATTACACCGCTTACTGCCGACACCCGTACACGGCAGAGTGGTACGAGTACAACGACTCGCGGGTCCACGTGATGGACCAGAGAAACGTCAACAGCGGAAAGGCATACGTGCTGTTCTTTGAGCTGGCCGGCTCGAAACACCGCTCCGGCTCGACCCACGTCTAGTCATCCAGTCATGGGAGAGGAGCCTGCGATCGTCACCCGCTCGGGCCCTGTGTAGTCGCACCGACCGGCGCACATTCTGCTCGGACAACTCTAGCCAGCGGCCTATTGTGATTTGTGCTATTGTGTGTAAGGTGTTGTGAAAATTTATTGTAGGTACTGGCTGTCACAACCAGTCAGCTTACAACTATCTGCATATTTTAAAGGTACTAGCGGGGCATGGAGTTTGCGGTAAGCATTACCCATACGTTAAATTCACATTTATTTCAAATATAAAAAGCACTTTCAGTCAAAGCTCCCACGTGAATCCGTGACACGCTGGCTGCTTCACAAAATGGCATCGGGCATCGCTCTCGCACGCCTCGGGTCAAAGCTCACTGTTGCCCTGAGGCTGGTGTCCCTGTCACCCTACCTCCACCCACCCCTCCCACTGCACCGGCCGGTAGCCCCGCGGTCAACCCCTCCCCACCTCAGTCCCTCCCCCTCCTTGCCTGTCAGAGAGCAGCTCCTATCGGCCGATGCTGGTGTCCGGATCATCAATGGCAGGGCTACTCTCTACTGGAGGGTCCAGCAATGACTCCTTACTATTGCGTAGTACGCACGCGCGTAGGTTTACAACTGTGTTCAGTGGCGGTCACAGAAACATGACTCCGGGGTGCTCCAAGGGGCTCGATATTTCAGTTTTTTCGATGATAACGAGCATGCTGTGGCAGGTAGAATGGTGACACATTAGAGGAAGTTGTCAATCTGAAATACGAAGCTGTGCGATCCTCGCTTTTGACGATATATCTTACCGTCAAGGAATGCCGCTATGTTTTGTTCGATCACAGTAGAACCCCACATTACTTTAGCGGTGACCTGTACGTTCTCGGCAGGTAGCTCAAACAGTAAGTACTGGGTGCTTCCCGCCCAGCTCCGACACTAGTTCATAGACATGATCGATAATATTTCAGTATTTTGTGGAATTCTGTAACCAACCTATCTCAAATCTGAGTGCCCTACCTCGTCAAGCTCCGCCCCCTCCCCAACTCCCTTTTCTCCCCGCAACCCCCTATCCCGGCCCCGACCCCCCCCCCCCTCCCCCGCCCCTCCCCCTAAGGCCCGCTACTCATGATCGGTAATGTTTTCAGTGCTACAGATATAATACAGGCATAGACTACTACATATCTGGACTGGACACGAAATTTCGCCGATTACCATAAGGGTACCAATGGAGTTTTATGTGTTAAATTTGATTGCCTTTCATAATGGATATATTATAATGAACAGGTCGCATATTTGATCCCATCCCATGCAGGGCGTATTTTAACATGTTATCTGGGTCGGCAATTGCCGACCCAGTCACGGAGAATGCCGACCCAGTGACAGCCGTTTGCCGACCCAGTTGCCGCCCCCTCTAGGATGCAGCACGCACATGCAGGCTAGGTGCCGTCATTCATAGTGAGGCTGCTGCCCTCCGAAATGATAATGCCGCCTCTTAAAGTGAAGCAGCCGTCTAAAGAAAGTGATGATCCCACAACTCAATGTGACAGTGCCGCCCCTAAATCTGTTAGTAGTCCCACTCAATGTAATGGTGCCGCCCTTCTAAGCATCTGTGGAGCCCCTCAATGTGATGATACCGCCCCTCAAGAAGATGATGCCGCCCCTTTCAGTATCGGTGGCGCCCCTCAATGTTATGGTGCCGCCCTCAAAGTGCCGGTGGCGCCCCTGAATGTGATGGTGCTGCCCGCCAACGAGTCGATGGCGCCCCTCAAAATGATGCTGCCGCCCCCTAAAGTGTTGGCGCCGCCCCTTATAGTGTCAGTGACGCCCTTCGAAGTGTCGGAGGAACCCACCAATATAATGGTGCCGCCCCTCTAGATATCCACATAGCCCCTCATTGTGATGGAGCCGCCCCTCAAGCAGATGATGCCGCCCCTGAATGTGATGGTGCTGCCCGCCAACGAGTTGGTGGCGCCCCTCAAAATGATGCTGCCGCCCCTTAAAGTGTTAGTGCCGCCCCTTATAGTGTCAGTGACGCCCTTCGAAGTGTCAGAGGAACCCACCAATATAATGGTGCCGCCTCTCTAGGTATCCACATAGCCCCTCATTGTGATGGAGCTGCCCCTCAAGCAGATAATGCCGCCCCTCAAGAAGATGATGCCGCCCCTTTCAGTATCGGTGGCGCCCCTCAATGTGATGGTGCCTCCCTCAAAGTGCCAGTGGCGCCCCTAAATGTGATGGTGTCTCCTGTCAACGAGTCGGTGGCACCCCTCAAAATGATGCTGCCGCCCCTAAAAGTGCTGGTGCCGCCCCTTACAGTGTCAGTGGCGCCCTTCAAAGTTTTGGAGGAACTCATCAATACAATGTTGCCGCCCTCTAACTTTCTGTAGCGCCCCTCCATATACATAATGGTGCCGCTTCTCAAACCATCCGTGGCGCCCCTCAAAGTGATGGTGCCGCCCCTTACAGTGTCGGTGGTGTCTCCTCAAAAGTCAAAAGTCAAGGTGCCGCCTCTCAAAGAAATGCTGGTGTCCCTCGAAGTGTCGGAGGCGCTCCTCAATGTCATGTTGCCGCCCCTCAAACCTTCCGTAACGCCCCTCCACGTCATGGTGCCGCCCCCCAATGTGCTCACGGCGCCCATATGTGATAGAAACGCCGGTCAAAGTGCTCCTGGCAGTGTCGGTGGCGCCCCTTATAGTGTCGGTGGCGTCCCGAACAGTATCGGTGGTGGCCCTCAAAGTGATGATGTCACCCTCAAACAAACGGTGGCGCCCTTCGAAGTATCGGAGTCCCTAAATATCATACCTATTGCCGCCCATTAACCCGCGCCCCACTGGGGTCTGTGTATAACACGCCCTACTGGGGGGGGGGGGGGGCTATTCATAGCCCCCCCCCCCTCCTAACTCCGAAACTACTGGGCCGATCGTCAAAATTCAAACGGCGTCTGATAGCCCCGGAAAACTGTCGAGCAAAACCTAATTTCATTGACCTCGAGGTCACCGATGACGTCACAGGTCAGGTCAAAGTAAAAATTATTAGTACTTTGGCTTGTTCACATTTTGGGCTCTGGCCGCCGTCTAACAAGTCAGATCAGGCTCATTTTTGGTTTCCACACTCGTGAACAGATGCTCTAGATACCTTGAGGGTACTAAACTTGTACTTTGATTTTCAGGTCAGGGTCAGGTCATCACAGGTCACGAAAATATTATATCATGCATCGGTCTCGTGACACATGTTTTATGGTCCATTTAGGCCATAGATTTCGAATTTGATGTCGTCTGGGTCATTCGAGGTCATTTTGAGTCGAATTTAGCTTAGGTCAGGTCACTTTCAGGTCAAAAAAGGTCAAATTTTGAAGTTGAAATTTTTCAACAAAAAAGGTGTCTATTGGATGCAGTTTGAGCTCAGGAACACGATAGTGCCATTTATATTGGTGTACGATGCCAAATACGTACTGAAAAATTGATTTAAAAAATTAATAATTGTGAATTTTTTGCAATAATGCGTATAACTTGGCCATTTTTGAAGATATTTTGCTAAAACTTGCTAGAGTTAGTCATAATCATGCGTTCTGTCACATATATTCCGGTTTTTTCGAAAAGTCAAAAACTTTTTGAAAAAATATAAAAATATAAATTTTGAATATTATTATATAAACTTTTCGAAATTTTCAAAATTTTGAAAATTCGAGATGGCAGTTTGATAGCGCGGTCAATCCTGAGTCCTTTCATGCAAAAAAATTGGATCTAGCTTAAAAACTGAGCTCTTGGGAGCGATTGCCGTGGTTCAATGTTTTGCGTCGAAATCGGACGAACATGACGTCACTCTGATGTCATTTCCGGCCGACCTATGGTAGCTACGAAGTTCAAATTTTGACACAAGGTGTCAAATTGATGCAGCCGAAGGTACTGAAAGTTTGGCGTCGATCTGTCAATCGGTTTGGAAGTTATTGCAGAAAAACGGGAGGGGGGCTATAAATAGCCCCCCCCCCCCAGTGGGGCGCGGGTTAACGATCTGTAGCACCCCTCCATATGATGGAGCCGCCCCTTAAAGTATCCATGGCGGTCCTTAAAGTTACAGTGCCGCCCCTTACAATGTGGGTGGCGTCCTCAAAATAAAAGTGATGTTGCCCCCCCCCCCCCGAGTAATGTTGGCGTCTCTTTCTTCTTAAAGTATCGGAGGCGCTCCTCATTGTCATTTTGCCCCACATCACTGCTCACATGGCGCCCTTCAATGTAATGGTGCCACCCCGCAACGCTCAAAGACATAATTGCGCTCCTCACAGTGTCGGTGGCCCTAAAAAGAATTGGTGGCGCGCCTCAAAAATCAAAATGATGCTGTCGTCCCTTAGCATATCTGCAGCGCCCCCAAATGATAGTGCCTTCCCTTGACCGGCGCCGGGCTGAGTTTGTTTAAACCCCCCTCCCGACCCCTATAACTTGGCTACTTAGGCCACGTAGCGACACGCGGTAAGCGGTATTCGAAAGAGTGTCAAAAACCGTGCTTGGGTTAGTTGGTTAACCGTGCTTTGGTTAGGTCAAGTCAAATGTCAAATATCAGGTGACCAGAGGTCATCAAAGGTAAAATGTGGGTGAAATGTTGTCTGTTTCAACATTTATTGACAAACTGGCGCATAACTCGGGGAAGAATAGAACTACAGCACCGCGAAAAAGCGCATTCGATAGCTCTTCAACGTTCCTATGAAGTCCTCAGACTTGACCTAAAATCAACGGCTTAACCTACAGAGCACAACTTGTTTAACCCGTGCCGGGCCGGGGAGGGTTGGAGGGGACAGTGGACCCCCTGCGCCCCTCTACTGAGCTGTTTTAATGAAGAACCTTTTTACTGTAATAATTATTGACTCACGAAAGTTATGACATTGTTTTTTTTTTCAGTACTGTGCTCCTCTCGTCGAGATGCGTCGAATGAACTATAATTTGACATTCAAACGTCATTTGGGAAATTTGAGCTCAGGTCCAGGTCATGACCTGGCTGGTAAAGGTCATGTTGCATATCAGTCGATTTGTATCGTCAAACTGAAATCATCTATGTAAGGTGTTTTCATCGCTCAGGCATGTCGCATGTCTCTATCAGAAGTTATTGGAAAAAAAAAACTGCTGGAGGCCTACCATGACCTGATATGACCTCAAGGACATAACGAGGGGTCGTGGGTGGCAATTTTCTGATTAAGTGTGTCATTTTTAATTGTTTTCTGATGTTCAACCCTCGCACGACCAGGCCATTTCTCATAACACGAACGACCAGGGGGGGGTTGTTACGACCCCCCCTGGCGTTTCGAAACGGAAGGTCGTAGAGCTTAGCGAAAAAAACCAACGGATTGCTCTCAACGATATCTCGCGATTGGTGGTATATTTTTTGGTCCTAGGTCAACATTTGACCTACTTATGACCGGTCAAAGGTCAAATTTTCCGAAAAAATCAAACTTTTTCAACTTTCCGCGGCGATTGCGGCAAAACGGTGGAAGATATCGACTTGAAACCTTCACTATCGTGTTCCTTGATCAATTCTCTATCGTTTGGTATGTATTTCGTTTCCCTAGCTCTAAAAATGGCGCGTTGGGAGCGCCGGAAGTCGGCAAGGTCACAGTCGGCGGCAGAAATTCGAAAAATCAAAATTTAAATTTTTAAAATCTGATTGTATTTTTGGATTTGGAAGGTCCATTTGCTCCCTATAGAAGCTTATATTGCTGCATATTCCCATTGAGGTGACAAGAATTAGCAAAATAGTGGTTCGGGCGCTTTTCAAAAATAGTACCGGACGCTGTTCCTCTTGTGACGTCATAGCTCCGTGACCTGACCTGACCCGGTCAATTTTCTTGCACCACACGATAGCCAATGCTTGCCCCAACATGCATGGGAAGTTTCATCATGATCCATCAAACAATGTGGGTATCACCGGCAGAAAACCTAGGGATTCGGCGCACACGTTTGGTAACTGTAGGCCGGAGGCTGTACCTCTTATGACGTCATAACTCCGTGACCTGACATGACCCGATCAATTTTTTTCGGCAAAAGATGCGCAAAGGTTGCCCCAGAGGGTATTGAAAATTTCAGCCCGCTACGACAAGCCGTTTAGCGTGCACTTTGAAAAAACCTCAGGGGGGGGTTGATACAACCCCCCTAGGCGTTCTAGGGTTAAATTCGTTAACTTTGACATTTGTCTACCTATAAAAAGAGGCACATGCCCTGATTTTCTCCCATTTCCTTTTACCTAATGGAAGGGTCGCAAAATTGTCCTTACATTTGGTCAGAGACATCGCAATTTCGAGACTTACATTTAACCCTCGCCGGTTGATGCAACCCCCCTAAGGTTTATCGCGAATAACTCGCGTAAAAAGCGGCCGATCGCAACGAAACTTTCAGTACCCTCGAATTGATCAATTTTACATCTACCCTGCAAATTTTATGACCCTGACTTCAATGACCTTTCACCTGTGACCTCTTTTCCGTGACCATGTTTGGCCGAAATCAAGATTCGGCGTATGTCGGCTCGCATTAACCGCGCAATTGCAAGCTTTTCGTGGTTTCAAACGTTCAAACATGTGATTTGATGTTGCTCCCATGCATTAGGGTGGGTGTCAAGGTCACCTGAAGGTCAGGTCAGGTCATTGACCTTTGGTGACCTCGGTTCACTTTTTCGAGTTTTACATGTTTCTAGGCTAGTTTTTGGAGCTGAATTCGAATTTAGCAACCATTTAAATATTTCCGAAGTAGTTTTGGTGCCTTCGTAACATGTTACGAAGCTGTCAGAGGCGGATGACAGGTACTACGAATACCCGGTACGACCCCCACCGGTTGACCTGACCTGACCTGACCTGACCTGACCTGACCCGACCTGGTCTAAACGCTTAACGACATCATCTGTGATCAAAACTAACACGATATTTGTGATCAGCACCCCGGAAAACCCCTTAGCAGCCACAATTTACGACTTTCAAACAGGTCCCGATATTCCCGATTTTTGGGTCATTGACCTGACCTGGAAGGTCAACCGATGACCTAGGACCTTGAAATTGGGTATCATTGGCTTCCTCTCGTGACGGGCAACACGCTCGTTTTTTTTTTCTGCGAAGCTCTAGCTCCATCAGGGGCCAAACGCGAGGGGGGGGGGTCGTACCAACCAACGTTGTGCCGTCGAAGGACTCAAAATGGCCTGTGCCGGCGAGGGTTATATATATACAGTTACACACTGTTTGTCTTATCAATCGCTGAAGTTATAAAGGGATCGTTCAGTCGGTATATCTATGGTGAGCATTTGCCTGTTCCGTGGCTCAGTTGGTAGAGCACCGGACTCCCCGCATTGTCTTCGCTTGACTCAATGACAATGTCACTGGGGTCACGAAAATGTTTGAGTAGGTAGGTATAACATTCATTAACCTGAGAGGGGGGAGGGATGAACGTATCGTTGCAATACGCTGTTCATTACGCGAGTAACTAATAAATAAAAAATGTATGAGTTAATCCTTACTCCACACGCTCTCCCTCTCCATAAAAAAGAGAGTTAATTGTGTTGCATTTTATTTATACCTATGCAGAAAAATAGAGGCGTCAAAGGATATGGCCGAATATCAGCGACCCTTGCTGTGTAAGCAATGGGGTATGACAAGTGGGGGTAATGGCCCCGTCCAGCGCCCATAAAGTGGGCACACTCGTGCGACCTGCCGACCACTGTTCTAGATAGAGCCATAAAACGCCGTGAATATTTTAAGCTTGACGATACGAATCGACTGGTATGTAACATGTTTACCTCAGGTAAAATTTTAAAATTATTTTTGTTAGGTCAAATTATAGTTCATTTATCGCATTATGATGAGAGAAATACTATATCCCGGAAAAATAAACGTAATACCGCTGAGCTTAGGTTGAATCTGAAATCATTACTTAGGAAGAGTTATAAAAGAACCGTCGAACGTGTCTTTTTTGGTCATTAAATATCAGCAGGTATGCCGCCCCCTCAGATGCCAAGTGCCGCCCCTATGAGTGCAAAATGCCGCCCCTAATTGTGATTGCCGACCCAGTGAAAATCCCTTAAAATACGCCCTGATCCCATGGTTATAACCGCGTGAACTTCGCCCTGCTTACTGATGCTCATTTGGCAGCTTAGAGGTCAGTGGAGAGAGTGCTGCGCGTGCTACGTGATGGTCGGTCTGCTATTAGTTATCATTTTGTCGCTTCTGCCATCTTCGTTGACAAGGAAACTCGCAGATAGTGGTTGCTTGTTTATGATAATTCGCACATCACAATGAATCGTAATACAATGAATGCAGGCCACAATTATCACAGAAATTGATCACAATGATACACTATTGGAACTGTGACGCTCCTGCGATGTCACTCTTCCAGCTCCAGAAACTAACAGGACAAAACACGGAGAACTGGCGGCGGGCGTATATACGTTTGACCCGGGTCGCGCTGAGCCATACTGTGCCGGCGCACAAATGTAACGTACATACTGGCCACTAGATGGCACTGTGAGTCAGCGCCTGAAGGCATACTGTGCCGGTGCACAAAGGTAACTTAAATATCGGCCACTAGATAACGCTGTCAGTCAGCGCCTGCAGATGCAGTGGAGCCGAGCTGGTCCTAAGTCTTCTTACTCCCACTTAACTTGCGGCGCTTCTGGTCTTCCCTAGAGCATCTCTCCTTACTGGTACTGGCGCCGGGGTCTGTGGAACGCTTCCATTTTCCGTGTAGACGGCTGTTGGCGTCCCTGACCATGTTGCTGGCGAACAAATTGAATAGGGAGCCTGCCATACGCGATACTACAGTTGCAAGACAGTGGCCTCCTTCACAGCTGATGTCTGAGACAGTCACGTTCTCGGCCGATGTGATGACTTCACTCACCACATTCACGAAGACTGCTCGCGGCAGGTTGCTGCCGAACAGACGCTGCCTGCTGCTCTGCTCTTTGACGAGAGTCCTCCAAACACAGCAGATTCTGGAAGCGATGTCGATTGCAGTGGAAGTGGGTCGTATCAGCTTCCCTCGATCTAACAGGCCGATGAAAGTATTGCTGAGCAACGACGTCTGATCCAGGTTGTCCGCCAAGCGAACCTCCAGTGGTGGAGAGCGTCTGTCGATCAGCAGATCTGCGCAGGAATCGCACTTGTTGTCTTTGGTGACTGCGCGCGCGAGGTAGCCGGCTATGTAGCCGAGCGCAGCCTCGGTTGTGTCATCGAGGTCGTCTTCGATGTCGCTTGCTGTGATCAGTGTTGACAGATGGCGTACCGTCTCGCTGTCTTCCTCCCCTTTCTCCTGTCTTGGAATGTCCATTCTTGAAGCGATTTCGGCCACGGTGAAGCCCGACTACCAAACCAGCCCTGTTGTGCGGATGATGGCTTCATTTTCCCAGAACTGGCGCACGCTTGCCCAATAGTTCCCACCGGCGAGCTTCCTCAGGTGCCCAAAACGACCTTCAATCTGATCCGACTGAATTTTCCCCGTGAGAACGTACTCTAGCCGATCTGGATATGTTGACAGAAGGTACCGTGCCAGGGCAACAAGACCCCTTGAGGTATAAAACACCGCCATACAAGTGTCCTTTGTCATCGGAGCACCGCTGTCGAGAACGGCACGCATGTAGTCACCAAAGCTCGCGATGAAGCCAAGTGACTTCTCGCTGTCGTCACATGCAGCTCGCAGTGCGATGCGGCTCTTGTCGTTCAGTCGTTGCGCTGCGTACGCCGACTTAACGTTACATGCATCAAACCACCGTCTGATGAATTCAAGGAGAGCTGCAGTGTCGGCGAAACCTGCACAGTAGGGTGTGTCACTAATCGCAATGCAAGGTGCTCCATCGATTTTATTGTGCTCCACTCATGTGGAAAGGGCGTGGCATTGTTAATTTCCCGCAAATTTTAACCCCCAGGCGGCGCCGAGCGAGAGAAGTTTGCCCTATCTCACAACATAGGCGACCCTAGCGCCCCTGGCGGCTGTTTGCTAAACTAACAGGCCGTTGACTGTATGGGCTTATCCCTGCTTTCTGTAAGCGCGTCTAGGGACAAATAATAGTATGGGCAGATTGCAGAGAGTGCAAGCTAATGACGAATACCTATAATGAATACAATATATTGTCACAGGGGCCCAGGAACATTCTTCAAGTTGGGGTGCAAGCCCAAAATACCTGACATGACGCATATGAAATAGTAGCGTAGTCAGGGGGTCCCAGGAGGCACGTGCCATCTAGTCCCCCCCCTATCGCATTCAGAGGACCCCTCGGGTCGGAGGGGCTCTGTGGCACCAGTTTACCGCTCAGGGTCTATGCTGGCCATATTTCGATTCAGAAAGAATAGGGCTCGTAACAGCACCTCGTGAGTCCAAAGAAGCCTCACTAAATTGTCCATGAGGGTTACACGCCGGCTTCTGAAGGCTACTGGCGGCCTCTGAGGGCCCTTTACCGGCCTCTTATGGCCGCTAGCGTGCCTCTGAGAGTCCTTGCCGGCCCAAGAGGGGCCATATCTAGGGCCTTACGCCAACCTGTAATCAGTAATGGCCTCACACCAATGTCTCAGACGGCCCCATTACGACGACTGTGAGACTGAGGGCCCTCACTGGTGCTTCTGAGAGCCCACCCGGCCATAAAGACCCCTGCGGTACCAACTGACCTCTGAGGGTCCACGCTGACTATATTTCAGCTGAGAAAGACCTCACAGGTCTCGTAAGAGCACCTCATGAGCCCCTAAGTAGCCACACTAAGATCTCCGTCAGGGTCTACGCCGGCTTCTGAGGATCCCATAACGGAGACCGTGAGGGCCCTCAGCAGGGCCTCTGAGGGTTCACAACCAGCACCTCTGAGAGACCCACACCAGTGGTTCTAAGGGCCCATAAGGACACCACTGAGGGTCCCCCAAGCCAGTGCCACACCATTTATGCAACCCTATATTGGTGGCTCTGAGGTACCCACACCTGCGCCTGTGAGGGTTCGGCAAAAGCATATCTGCCGGCCACCTACCTGCAACTCTGAGGGCCCTTCATCAGAGACTGAGGGCCGCACTAGCGTCTCAGAGTACCTTGTCGGTATCTAAGGACCCCACGGGGCTTCTGAAGATGCCGCCGGCCTCTATGGGCCCCTTGCCGGTCTGAGGTCCCCCTCCCCGGTCGTTCAGGGCTCCCTGCCGACTTTTAAAGGGTTCGCACCAGCAGCTCTAAGGGCCACACACCCACATGTAACGGACCCACACCAGTGTCTCTGAGGGTCCACAACGGCGTCTGTATTCTGTGAGGACCCTCACCGGTGCTTATGAGGGATTCACACTAGCACCTCTGAGGGGCCACACGGGCGTATGTGAGGACCCCACACCAGTACCTCTAAAGGCCCCTAATTGGAGGCTCTGAAGGCCCTGCATCGGTGATACTGAGGGTCCTACCAAAGGCACAACACAAGCCATTAGTCTCCTTCTGAGTCCCACACGCCGCCCTCCCACCATAGGCGGCGGAACGGGGAGGGCACCGGGGCACCGTGCCCCCTCTGATTTGGGCATTTTAACATTAGCCCTATGGGCGTTGCATGGAAAGAATGGGACCAAAAGTCGGCAGTGCCCCCCCCCTCCACTTAATTGAAGGTGTTCCGCCGCTACTGCCTCCCACCGGAGCGAGTAAACCTGTATCAATCAACGACTTTACCACCGTTGTACGTCATAATGTTCTCATCACGCCAAATCAAATACCATCCGGAACCAAAATGGTCCAGTATAAAATCTGACCTACCAAAGTTATGATCAAGTTCAGATAAAATCAAAGTGGGATGATAATAGCAGGTGTTCTTAAATCGATGCCGAGTCAGCAGAAACCATTCACTTCACATGCAAGAGAAATACCTTGTGCTGATGTTTATATAAAAACAGACATGTAGGTCCATAAAAGTGAGCAGAGATCCTTCATCGTTGCATCAATGTTGAGGGGGCGGCGCCCACTCGGCTCTCAAGTTGGAGGGGGGGGGGGCAAGCGCCCCCACTGCCCCCCCCCCCTGTTCCCCGGGGTCTATGCAGTGAACGACGCTACAAAAAAAAAACATGTGACACCTAATAGCAGGCACTATAAACATGCGCTCGTACGTATCCCGTCAGACCAGGACGGGGATCGGGGGTAGTAGGTACTATGCAATATATGATTATGTACATTAACACAGAACTATTTCCTGCTTTAAGATGCATAACATCACATTTTCACCAACATTCTGAGTGCCAGACAAGCCAACAGCAAGGCGTCATTTCGGTAAAATGCATTTTATGATGATCGTAAGCTCACAAAGCATAGCGGGCGTGTTAGTTCAAAACATTGCCGCTAGGGGCGCTGAGGTCGCTAATGCTGAGAGATAGGCCAAAGTGTCGGCGGTCGGCGCCGCATGGGTGTTAATATTTGGGGGAAATAAAAAATGTCACACGGTTTCTACGTGTCTGGGGCACGATAAAATCAGTGGAGCACCATGTTTTGCGAAAAAAGTGCCCAAAATGACACACCCTACTGCACAGTCAGGCCGGTGTTCAGCGAAGTACCGTAGGGCCGCAGTCGTTGTTTGGTCCGTGGCTGCCGCCATGCCAACTTCACATTGACACGCTCCAGAACTGATGGATTCAAGACTCTGTCCGTAAGCTTGTACGCAAGCTTGGCCGGGTTGCCATACTCCATCTCATAGATCCTCTGTGATCGAAGCTGACTTCTAGGTCGCGCTGGTCTTCTGAACCAGGGAGAGGCGGAAGACGGAGTGATTTGTTCCTCATCATACCATAATAGAGGTTCTTAAACACGTGCACTGTATCGTACAGCGTGAAAATCTTCTCATCATCAGAGTATGGATTTATCAGGTATTCCGGGTGGTGACCGTCCGTGCCGAGTGACCTGTGCCACGCTTGATTCGTGCGGTGGTTGTCAGTTGTTACCGACACCACAGTGAGTCCTAGCTCGGTCAGCCCCTTCAGCGTTTTGTTGAAGATGTCATTGATGTCGGATGTTTTGACGTGAGGGACTGGCTGCATGCATATCATGTCCTGGTATGTTCCTGCGACAGAGTTCACATGGACACAGAACAGAGTCTTGGCGATAGCTCCATCTTGCTCGCCAAACAGCCGCCCGCCGGCCAGCTCCATCGTCTGGGCGCAGTAGACTTCATCCATAGCCATATTGATAAGCCGCTCTCGTGGCGCCAACTTTTCAACTCGCATACGGAGGTACGCCATTGTCGTGCTGTCGAGTCCGGCGCTAACCTGCAGTGCAGATGTAAGTCGACGGAGGGTTTTTGAGTGCGGAATGCAGAGCAAGGGCGACTGTTGAAGTGTGCTGTACAATTTGGGACTCATTCTCTCCCAAATCACTGCGTTCCCCAGAAGCTCCTGAGAGCACCGTCTGTTGTTCGCCGGCTTCGCGACTAGTCGCAGTTGTTCAGCGCAGAAGGAGACTACTGGGCAGACATCGCCATCGCTGGACTCGGCGATTGTGTCGAGGAGCGTCGTGGCTGCCGACAGACGAGCAGCAACTGTCACAGTGACACTCTTCAGACGTGCAATCACGTTCAGCACTTCTGACACTGATGAAAACGCTCCAGGCACGCAACAGATATCAGAGACTGTCTTGACCGAAACATCAGTTCCTTGGCAGTGCAGCTTGAAGCGAAGGTCGTCGTATATGGTGATGTTGTGGGTTATAACGGGCATGCCAGCCGGTTCTCTAACTTCCTCCTTTCTTATGCTGATCACTGTCACGTCTTCAACGTTGACTTCGGCCACCCTGAAAAAAGAAAATTCATTAGACGATATTCAAGCATCTATTTGCATCTATTTATTTTTCAGTAGTATCATTTTTTCAAGACGTTGCAACGAAACAGTTACCTACATCAAATATGTAATTGGTGGGTTAAATCGTATTAATCTATCCGTCACTCCCGTTAAGTACCTATTCAACATAGTTGGGCATAATATTATTATCATTTATCATACCTAAAAAATTAAATACATCTTACAAAACACTATAGACGTAGGAACAGGGGGGCCAGGGAGCCATGCCCCCACTTTGCGGCCAAGTTTTCAAATTTCATGCTACATTATTTAATGTTGCTCAAAATACAAAAATAAAGGCAGCAAACGATTCAGCAAGACGAGAGGAGTTCAAAACTGCCCTCAAATTTTTCTTAGGGGGGTTGGGGTTCCCACAAACTGAGATCGAAGTGTCCCTGACCGGGGTCTGCCCCCCCCCCCCCACTTTTCGTGACGTTCCTACGCCTATGCAAAATATCAATTCCATTGATAAACATACCTGAAGCCCACGGGCAGGTGCTCCTTTTTTAGTTTCTGACAGAGATCAGCAAGGTTCTGTATCTGGTCGTCAGCGAAGAATGCCTGTGTCCGGTTTTCGGCCCCTTGTTCCTGTCGGAGTCGTCGTGCCGATGGGTCTGCAAATTTCGTCGGATGAGGTGTTGAGCGGCCTGTTGCGAGTTCCACAAACGGCACAGCATCTTTCTTCAGAAGTCGCCGTTTCCGATCCTTGCCGCGTCTGTTAGCACCCGCACGAAAATCATGAGGACGGAAATGCTTTTCGCATATGCCACAGTTGACCCCGTTCAGGTTTTCCACGTTCCGTCCAATGGCTTCAGCCCATTTTCTCTTGCTTGCTTTATTTCCGGGGAATCGAAAAACGCTTAATCGTGGGGTAGGCTTATTGTTTTCCCTGTCCCATATCGTCGGCTTGTGTCCTGAACGACAGTTAGCAACTGCACAATATCTTGGCATTGTTGAACAGCTTCCATACTGTATACAACCACAAGTTATGAATTCATTGTGTTGTGGAACGATTGTACAGAAAGGGGAAATCACAAAAAAAAATATTACAATGATCCACACTAAACCAACTTGGTATTAAGATGTATAAACTACAATTCCGACAAAGCTCAACGAAAACAATATGTTGAAATTTGGAATGTTTGAGATTCTATAAGTAAAATACTCATTATTGCAGCACGTGATAAATGCAATTAACATCCGTCATCCACCGCCTGCAGTACCCTTATGGTAATCGGCGAAATTTCGTGTCCAGTCCAGATATGTAGTAGTCTATGATACAGGGTGACCCAAAATCAATGTCACATCCTCCCACAACCTTTATTTTGCCTAATACGGCGTAATTTCAATATAATTTCGGCGTTAATTGCTCCTAGAGACCATATTGGCTGCATTCTAGTCACGTGACCTTCGAATTTTTGTGGCCCTGACTGGTCAAGTGGTTAACGGAGGCTATTTTCGGGGCAGTAGCCAGGGCGAGCGGACCAGGTGTCCGCGATGGCAAAACGGCACAGCAAATCGTCTTGCAACGGGGCAGTCGGCATAGCTGCCGGCGGCATGGCCCACAGCCAGGTCGCCGAGGCACTGGGCATGGGTTACCGCACGATTTGCCGCTGGTTGTCACGTGACAGAAGCAGATAGACGCTTGAGAACAAGCTAGGTCGCGACAGGAAGACTTCCGCCAGTCGGGTAGCGCAGATCATTATCGCGAAGTGTGGAGCTTAAGACGGGCAAATCCAAAAGGAAACTGGCAAGCAGGCTGACTGCTAACGGTCATCCAGTTTCAAAGTCGACAAGCCATCGGTACCCGAGGTTGTCTCCTAAGCTGAAGCCTACCAAGCCACGTCTCCGGCGGGCTCCGCCGGGACAAGAAACTGGCGGGGGCCGATTCGATTTCGCCCCCCCCCCCTGAGATCTCGGAAACTAATGAACGGATTTTGATCCGGTAAGCGGCATTGGATTGCTCTCAACGGGAAATACATTTTTGACATTTTTTAACATCAAAAACGAAAAAACCCTGAGACCCCCAAAAAGCCAAAATTTTGCGATTTGGCAGAGTTTTCAAAGAATGAGGTCTAGTTCAGTATCTAGGAAAGTCAGAGGAAAACGGAAAAAGCAGCTGATAGCTGAGGAAATTTCGTTTCGAATAGCTGCCAACAGATTTCAGCTATTTTTGATATTTGAGGCGCTAGGAGTCAAAAATCTAAAAGCGTATTTTTTAGTAGCACCACTTTTGCGTCAATAACTTCTGAACCGTTAGTGATAGCCTGAAACGGTAAACGCCGTTGCAGTTCTCTAATGACTGCGAAACAAATGGTTTGTATTTTGACCTACTAAGGTCACTCTCAATTTTGACCTCAGGTCACGGTTCGGTTGACATGACCTGAGCAAGTATAGGCGAGTAACATATCATTCGATACTTCGTTTGGTAAAAGATTGTTCAAACACCAGCTTTAAGTTTTTATTGGGAGCTTTCGGAAGCGTTACAGCTTCCTTCGTCAGCCTTGGATAGAATTCTTAAAAAGACAGATAAACACGTAAGTACAAAACAATTCAAAATTCAAAAAACGCCACTTAAACTTAAAGTGGCGCAGATATTCGAGAAAAGCTCGTTTCGTAACGAATATCTGCGCCTCTTTAAGTTAAAGTGGCGTTTTTTAATTTTGAATTGTTTTGTACTTACGTGTTTATCTGTCTTTTTAAGAATTCTATCCAAGGCTGACGAAGGAAGCTGTAACGCTTCCGAAAGCTCCCAATAAAAACTTAAAGCTGGTGTTTGAACAATGTTTTACCAAATGAATCCGTCCCAGCTCAACAACATATATAATCATTCGATACTTCATGACTAGGGAAACATGTAAGTGCTTTATATAGAAGTGATTATTATAATAAGAAGTGCTTATTATATATAAGAAGTGCGTGCTTATATATATGTATATTGTATATATTGAGTATCCATGACAGGTTGGATGATGATGTAAATAGTACACCAAATTATTACAAATGCATTCAAATATATTCAAAAAGACACACAAAGTTTTCGGTTCATGGAACCTTGATCACTGTGCAAATCACTGTGATCACTTGATAACTGTGCACTAGGTGTCCAGCATTACGCGCAGCGTAATGAATCAATTTTCAATAAAATCGGCCCAGTAGCGGTCGAGTTATTGCCAGAATAAATTTGGCGTCTCCTCTTGGCCGGCGGTGCCCAGCGCCGGTGTTCATTGCCAAAGGTCAGCGACCTTCCGGCTCTGATTTCACTCAGTTTTGCAAGCGAAGAAACTGAGGCTAACGCGCGTGCTCTCTGATCGGCGCCGGCCGCGGCCCAAAATGCGGCAGAGATGCACCCGCCACGTGCAAACCACCGAACCCACCCCCACCAAAATTTAATACGACAAACAGATGCACGCGTCTGACTTATGTCCAAAATTTCACCCCCATAGCCCGCACCGTTCCGGAGCAATAACCCGCCAAGCGTGACTGACGCGTTACATACATACATACAATCATACGTACATACGTAATGTCCGTGTGTAACGCGTCAGTCACGCTTGGCGGGCTGTTGCGAGGCGACGGTGCGGGCTACGGGGGTGAAATTTTCGACACAAGTCGGACGCGTGCATCTGTTTGTCGTATCAACTTTTCGAGGGGGTGCGTGCAGCGGTGTGCACGTGGCGGGCGCATCTTTGCGGAATTTTGGCCGCGGCAGGCTTCGAGCAGAGAGCACGCGCTGTAGGCTCAGTTTCTTCGCTTGCAAAGCTGAGCGAAATCAGAGCCGGAAGGTCACTGACCTTTGGCAATGAACACCGGCGCAGGGCACCGCCGGGCAAGAGGAGACGCAACAATTATTCTGGCAATAACTCGGCCGCTACTGGGCCGATTTTAATGAAAATTGATTTATTACGCTGCGCGTAATGCTGTCCCTCTAGTGCACAGTGATCAAGGTTCCATGAACCGAAAGCTTTGTGTGTCTTTTTGAATATATTTGAATGCATTTGTAATAATTTGGTTTATTATTTACATCATCATCCATATGTATATATATATATATATATATATATATATATATATATATATATATATATATATATATATATATATATATATATATATATATATATATATATATATATATATATATATATATATATATATATATATATATATGTTTCTTGACATTGTCAAGAAACATGTCACCCCCACAGACGGAAACAACGTGAAGCTGCTGATCTACTACAAAAACAAGAAGACAGCAAACATGATCATGCGGAACAACCAGCACAAGGAACCGGACCTCAAGTGTACCAATGTGGTATATGAATTCATATGCCCCGATGAGGACTGCAAGCCTCCACGCCCGAAATCATGCTACATTGGCCACACCACCAACACACTGTCTAAACGCCTCACATTTCACAAGCAGAACGGCGAAATTAAAAACACATGAAGCTGCAACATGGAAGGGACGTGACCCGGAGTGACTTGGCGGAAAACACGCGCATATAATCTCGCGAGTCGAACCGTAAGCGGCTGAAGGTGCTGGAGGCCGTCTTTATTCAGAAGAGGCGGCCATCCATCAACATTCAGCGCGACCATGCCGGCATCATTACGCTGCATGATATCTGCGCGTGACGTGTGACTGCATGCCCAGTAGGTGTGCAGCAATACAGTGTTTAGGTTTGTGTATTTCCTCTCCCGTGGAGGATCGTGTATTATGAAGGTAGTGTGCAAAACCATAGTGAATTTAAATATGATCAAAAAGTTTTATATCAACTGTTTAGAACTTTGCATCGCTGCCATGTACTATTATGCATTTCAGACCCTGTGGAACAGTCCTTTTCGGCTATTTCTCGCTGTATATGCGTTTGATTTTAACTAAACTTTGGCAGTGGTAGTTTGAGATCCCTACCTAATTTTTATTAATATGGTCTATTAACAAAAAATGAAAAATAAAGGCAAATGTCATTGACTGATAATGTTAAGGTCGTCAGAGCCCTGCTTAGAGGCTGGCACAGGCTGGGCGCTGCCTCCCCTCTGATTGGTCGTGACGTACTAGCACACTGCGGCTTGGCTCCGCCCACTTGCGGTCCTGCCTCGGGTCATGCCAGCCGCAGTCGCAGTCTGACCGGCCGGCGTGCGGGTGGTGCGCGCGCGGAGCGGTAGAGTGGCGCACTTGTTCGCATGTCATTAACTTTTGATAAGTTGTTCTGCAACAAATACTGGACGGAGGAAGGAAGAAAAAGGAAGAAGAGACAAAGTGACAATGACACGAACGGTAGACTGTGGCTAGTGGACAGCAAACAATGTACGTAAACGCTAGAGCAGAGACAGGAGACAAAGACGGTAGACGAAAGACAGACAAAGATGGCAGACCAGAGACAAGTGACGGAGATAGAGATTATAGACGACAGACTGACAAGGGGAGTGAAGGATGGTAGATCATGAACTCTCGATGTTGAATATCTACATTATCATATCCTATCTTTCCTTGTTAATTGCTTTTCGGCCTTAAGCTCTATCAACCATATCCTTAAAGCATTGTGGAAATATTATGGAAAGATTGAATATTGTTACCCCCAAATATCTTAAAAAGTAATACAAAAACGAAATACAAGCACATATGTGGATACCCTCAATTAAATAAGGCCGTTGAATGTCACATATGTACCTAAAGACAATGCGGTAGATTCTGTCTCGTTACTCATTGAATGCACCATAGCCTGTAGGAAAACGGTCAGCGGAGAAGCTTGCTATAAATTATTGAAAATAAGATGCTTTAATTTTGTAGGGAAAACATTCTGCAGGATCTTAATTTGTAGCTAGAAGGAGTGCTTATCGTTTTATACATACACCGATCTGCATTGCATTCTTTCCGTCCTTATTCTCTCCGCGCGAGACACGACACATATTCATGCAAGGGAAGGTGCGTTAGCGTGTGTCTTCTTCCAGTCCTTTGCAGAGCTCCGCGTCCCTCTGAGCCCGAGCGGCGAATGACCGGTCCCGGTGTCGCGGCGCGGTGGGCGGAGCTTAGCTGCGGCGCAACAGCTGACGCTGCTACGCCGTGCTAGCCTCTACCACGGCGCAGAGTTTTCCGATCACTTTTTACCATTACAAGTCAATGACAAGTGCCCTTCATTTTGACATTTTGTTAAAAGACCATATTAGTAAAAATTAGGTAGGGCCTTGAAACTCATTGTGTCAAAGTTTGGTTGAAATCAAGCGTTTAGGTAACGAGAAAGAGCCAAAAAGGACTGTTCCAGGTGGTCTGAAATGCATAGTAGGTCGTTCAATAAGTAAGGTAAAATCGCATTTATTTCAGTCCACCTTTGGTGTAACGACATGAAACTTGCAACATATGTTAATTGAAATATTGTCTTCAAAATGGCTATAAGCATTTGGTAGCAGGTCCCATCGGTCAACCACCCCAGCCTTCAGAACTCGCACCTACTTCCAATTACTGTTCAGGCGCACGTGCTTATCTCAGCACTCCACCAAACACTGAAAACCCGCTCGGAAAACTCCTTATTGATGTTTTTTACCATGTCTTTTTATTTTCTTGATTGCCTCATCCGTAAAAAGTTATTCCCGGAAACAGAACGTCTTCCGGCGATCCGAACAGATTGAAGCTGGACGGCGCCAGATCAGGGCTATACTCCAGCATTCCTGTACTGAAAGAGCAAAGCCACCCCCGCACTGATGCCTAGTCGGGCATCCTTCTGTTGTTGAGTGAACTCTTTTGGTATCCATCTCAGGCAGACCTTGAAAATATTTAACGTATCTGATGATGCCTGTAGCTGATTCGACAGAACACTTCACTCCGTAAATGAAGTCAGTCAAGCGAATGCTTTGGGTCTCCATCATCACCTCGCTGATTTCACGGATGGTGCCAGATCCAGAGGGTCCTGCAAGCATAGGTCTGCCTGCCGTAGAATTTTGTCTCTTACACTGCCGTATCACTACCCACTTCCCACCACTAAGCATTGTGAATGGTCATGTGGCGTCATCAGGGTACAATTTGCTGCCGACGCCGGTTTCGAGATGAACTCGCTGAGCTAACGGGCGAAGCAAAGTATTTTCACTAAAACGGAAAAAAAATCTTAGTATGAGCGGCCCGACCTGTAACGATTTTGAGAGGTTTATATAAAAGTAACCACTGCACAGGGCTGATTGACCTGCGGTCTGTTTTTTTTTCTTTCTTTTTTTTTTTGCTGGGCAGCCTAATAACTATCCCTTCTACGCCGTAATTAACTTCTATTGACAGGGCTGCGGAGTCGATGAATTTTTTAGGACTGACTCCGACTCCGGCTCCGCACACCTGGCAGGGCCGAGGAGGCGGCAGATTTTCGGTGACTCCGACTCCGGTCTCGGTTTCCAAAATCGACTACGACTCCGACTGCGACTCCGGTCACAGCTGTCGACTCCAACCGATTCCGACTTCGGCTTCGACTCCCACTCCGACTCCGCAGCCCTGTATATTTATAAATCTAAAGGCGTCTGTCGTGGCACGTGCCATGTGAAAAGTTAAGGGTGCTCAAATTCTTTTCCTTAAGTATAGAGCTTTCGAAAGACCTATAGTAAAGGTCTTTCAAAAGGATATATATTATTACATATCTTACCAGCGCTGGGGAAAGGGGGTTGGGGGGTTGGACGTATCCTGCGTTTTTCGCAGATATTGAGTAAAAAAAAAAACGGCAGCGCAGAGCAAAACCGTCTTCGCCACACCTATTAATGCAAGTTTCCCGCACATACTGTGAAAGTTTCAAGCCCATGCCTCTCAAGGTCAGGTCACCAGGTAGGTCACGTAAAGTGACCTCGCCTCAGAAAAAAATTAAAATGCTCGTCATAGCCACATTGACTGAACGATCGCCTTGAAACTTTGAGCGATTGATAAGAGCGATGTGCATTAAATTTTAATTTCGTAATTTTGATATCGCTGAGCTAAGTTTAGGACAATCTGCGACCTCTCTATTTTTGTTCAGTTGGAGAAAATTGAAATACGTATTACCTACAAGACAAACGGTATTCTAAACACTCAAATATCATGACACCAGTAAACTTGACACACTGAATAAGACAATAGCACATGGGAACCTTACTTATGTCCCCGAGGCCATCGCAGGTCATGAAAGTTCCCCGGCGGATTTTGCCTTTGATTAGAGCGATGAAAACATCTTCGATGTGCTTGGGTCGACGATGCGCATTGACTGATGCGCAACATGACCTCTTCCGGACAGGTCATGACCTTGAACTTGTTCGTTCCTTGCTTGAGTCAAAAGTGTTTAAAAGTCTATCGAACGCGCTTTTCTACGGCACTGCATCAATATTGGTTCATTTAAGTTATGCGCCGGTGTTTCAGAAAATGTTTAAATATGCACCACTTTACCTTTGTTGACATCTGGTGACCTAACCGTTAACCTGACCTATAAACTGATCGAATTATTTTCGTCTTGATTTTGAACGTTGTTTCAAATGTCGCTTACCGTGTGTTGCTACGTGGCCCATAGACTGAGTTAACCCTCGCCCGTATTGTTGTTTAGCCAGCCACGAACGTATAGGGGAGGGGGGGTCGTTGGATACCCCTTGCCGTTTGGCCTCTGATGGACTTAGAGCTTCGCGGACAAAACGAGCGTGTTGTTGGTGACGAGAGGAAACAAAAAATGTCTATTTTTAACCCTCGCCGGCACAGGCCATTTTGAGTCCTTCGACGGCACAAGGGGGGGGGGTGGTACGACCCCCCCCCTCGCGTTTGGCCCCTGATCGAGCTAGAGCTTCGCAGAAAAAACGAGCGTGTTGCCCGTCACGAGACGAAGCCGATGATACCCAATTTTAAGGTCCTAGGTCATCGGGTGACCTTCCAGGTCAGGTCAATGACCCGAAAACCGGGAAAATCGGGACCTGTTAGAAAGTCGTAAAGTGTGGCTGCTATGTGGTTTTTCGGGGTGCTGATCACGAATATAGTGTTAGTTTTGATGAGAGATGATGTCTTTAAGCATTTAGACCAGGTCGGGTCAGGTCAGGTCAGGTCAACCGGTAGGGGTTGTGACGGGTATTCGTAATACGTGTCAACCGCCTCGGACAGCTTCGTAACATGTTACGAAGGCACCAAAACTACTTCTTAAATGTTCAAATGGTTACTAAATTCGAATTCAGCTCCAAAAACTAGCCAAGAAACATGTAAAACTCGAAAAAGTGAACCGAGGTCACCCGAGGTCACCAAAGGTCAGTGACCTGACCTGACCTTCAGGTGACCTTGACACCCACCCTAATGCATGGGAGCAACATCAAATCACATGTTTGAACATTTGAAACCACGAAAAGCTTGCAAACGCGCGTCTAATGCGAGCCGACAAGCGCCGAACCGCGATTTCGGCCAAACATGATCACAGAAAAGAGGTCACAGGTCAAAGGTCATTGGGGTCAGGGTCATGAAATTTTCAGGGTAGGTGTAAAATTGATCAATGCGAGGGTACTGAAAGTTTCGTCGCGATCGGCCGCTTTTTACGCGAGTTATTCGCGAAAAACCTTAGGGGGGGTTGCATCAACCCCCCCCCCCTGTGCCGGCGAGGGTTAAGGTCCTAGATCATAAGTTGACCTTCCAGGTCAGGTCAATGACCCCAAAAATCGGAACAATGGAAACTGTAAGCTAGAACGTCGTAAAGTGTGGCTGCTAGTTTTTTTCGGGGTGCTAATCACAAATATCATGTTAGGTTTGATCAAATCTTCACGCATTTAGGCCAGGTCGGGTCAGGTCAGGGCGTATTTTAAGGGATTTTCACTGGGTCGGCAATCACAATTAGGGGCGGCATTTTGCACTCATAGGGGCGGCACTTGGCATCTGAGGGGGCGGCATACCTGCTGATATTTAATGACCAAAAAAGACACGTTCGACGGTTCTTTTATAACTCTTCCTAAGTAATGATTTCAGATTCAACCTAAGCTCAGCGGTATTACGTTTATTTTTCCGGGATATAGTATTTCTCTCATCATAATGCGATAAATGAACTATAATTTGACCTAACAAAAAATAATTTTAAAATTTTACCTGAGGTAAACATGTTACATACCAGTCGATTCGTATCGTCAAGCTTAAAATATTCACGGCGTTTTATGGCTCTATCTAGAACAGTGGTCGGCAGGTCGCACGAGTGTGCCCACTTTATGGGCGCTGGACGGGGCCATTACCCCCACTTGTCATACCCCATTGCTTACACAGCAAGGGTCGCTGATATTCGGCCATATCCTTTGACGCCTCTATTTTTCTGCATAGGTATAAATAAAATGCAACACAATTAACTCTCTTTTTTATGGAGAGGGAGAGCGTGTGGAGTAAGGATTAACTCATACATTTTTTATTTATTAGTTACTCGCGTAATGAACAGCGTATTGCAACGATACGTTCATCCCTCCCCCCTCTCAGGTTAATGAATGTTATACCTACCTACTCAAACATTTTCGTGACCCCAGTGACATTGTCATTGAGTCAAGCGAAGACAATGCGGGGAGTCCGGTGCTCTACCAACTGAGCCACGGAACAGGCAAATGCTCACCATAGATATACCGACTGAACGATCCCTTTATAACTTCAGCGATTGATAAGACAAACAGTGTGTAACTGTATATATATAACCCTCGCCGGCACAGGCCATTTTGAGTCCTTCGACGGCACAACGTTGGTTGGTACGACCCCCCCCCCCCTCGCGTTTGGCCCCTGATGGAGCTAGAGCTTCGCAGAAAAAAACGAGCGTGTTGCCCGTCACGAGAGGAAGCCAATGATACCCAATTTCAAGGTCCTAGGTCATCGGTTGACCTTCCAGGTCAGGTCAATGACCCAAAAATCGGGAATATCGGGACCTGTTTGAAAGTCGTAAATTGTGGCTGCTAAGGGGTTTTCCGGGGTGCTGATCACAAATATCGTGTTAGTTTTGATCACAGATGATGTCGTTAAGCGTTTAGACCAGGTCGGGTCAGGTCAGGTCAGGTCAGGTCAGGTCAGGTCAACCGGTGGGGGTCGTACCGGGTATTCGTAGTACCTGTCATCCGCCTCTGACAGCTTCGTAACATGTTACGAAGGCACCAAAACTACTTCGGAAATATTTAAATGGTTGCTAAATTCGAATTCAGCTCCAAAAACTAGCCTAGAAACATGTAAAACTCGAAAAAGTGAACCGAGGTCACCAAAGGTCAATGACCTGACCTGACCTTCAGGTGACCTTGACACCCACCCTAATGCATGGGAGCAACATCAAATCACATGTTTGAACGTTTGAAACCACGAAAAGCTTGCAATCGCGCGGTTAATGCGAGCCGACATACGCCGAATCTTGATTTCGGCCAAACATGGTCACGGAAAAGAGGTCACAGGTGAAAGGTCATTGAAGTCAGGGTCATAAAATTTGCAGGGTAGATGTAAAATTGATCAATTCGAGGGTACTGAAAGTTTCGTTGCGATCGGCCGCTTTTTACGCGAGTTATTCGCGATAAACCTTAGGGGGGTTGCATCAACCGGCGAGGGTTAAATGTAAGTCTCGAAATTGCGATGTCTCTGACCAAATGTAAGGACAATTTTGCGACCCTTCCATTAGGTAAAAGGAAATGGGAGAAAATCAGGGCATGTGCCTCTTTTTATAGGTAGACAAATGTCAAAGTTAACGAATTTAACCCTAGAACGCCTAGGGGGGTTGTATCAACCCCCCCCCCCCTGAGGTTTTTTCGAAGTGCACGCTAAACGGCTTGTCGTAGCGGGCTGAAATTTTCAATACCCTCTGGGGCAACCTTTGCGCATCTTTTGCCGAAAAAAATTGATCGGGTCATGTCAGGTCACGGAGTTATGACGTCATAAGAGGTACAGCCTCCGGCCGACAGTTACCAAACGTGTGCGCCGAATCCCTAGGTTTTCTGCCGGTGATACCCACATTGTTTGATGGATCATGATGAAACTTCCCATGCATGTTGGGGCAAGCATTGGCTATCGTGTGGTCCAAGAAAATTGACCGGGTCAGGTCAGGTCACGGAGCTATGACGTCACAAGAGGAACAGCGTCCGGTACTATTTTTGAAAAGCGCCCGAACCACTATTTTGCTAATTCTTGTCACCTCAATGGGAATATGCAGCAATATAAGCTTCTATAGGGAGCAAATGGACCTTCCAAATCCAAAAATACAATCAGATTTTAAAAATTTAAATTTTGATTTTTCGAATTTCTGCCGCCGACTGTGACCTTGCCGACTTCCGGCGCTCCCAACGCGCCATTTTTAGAGCTAGGGAAACGAAATACATACCAAACGATAGAGAATTGATCAAGGAACACGATAGTGAAGGTTTCAAGTCGATATCTTCCACCGTTTTGCCGCAATCGCCGCGGAAAGTTGAAAAAGTTTGATTTTTTCGGAAAATTTGACCTTTGACCGGTCATAAGTAGGTCAAATGTTGACCTAGGACCAAAAAATATACCACCAATCGCGAGATATCGTTGAGAGCAATCCGTTGGTTTTTTTCGCTAAGCACTATTTTGCTAATTCTTGTCACCTCAATGGGAATATGCAGCAATATAAGCTTCTATAGGGAGCAAATGGACCTTCCAAATCCAAAAATACAATCAGATTTTAAAAATTTAAATTTTGATTTTTCGAATTTCTGCCGCCGACTGTGACCTTGCCGACTTCCGGCGCTCCCAACGCGCCATTTTTAGAGCTAGGGAAACGAAATACATACCAAACGATAGAGAATTGATCAAGGAACACGATAGTGAAGGTTTCAAGTCGATATCTTCCACCGTTTTGCCGCAATCGCCGCGGAAAGTTGAAAAAGTTTGATTTTTTCGGAAAATTTGACCTTTGACCGGTCATAAGTAGGTCAAATGTTGACCTAGGACCAAAAAATATACCACCAATCGCGAGATATCGTTGAGAGCAATCCGTTGGTTTTTTTTCGCTAAGCTCTACGACCTTCCGTTTCGAAACGCCAGGGGGGGGGGGTCGTAACAACCCCCCCCCTGGTCGTTCGTGTTATGAGAAATGGCCTGGTCGTGCGAGGGTTGAACATCAGAAAACAATTAAAAATGACACACTTAATCAGAAAATTGCCACCCACGACCCCTCGTTATGTCCTTGAGGTCATATCAGGTCATGGTAGGCCTCCAGCAGTTTTTTTTTCCAATAACTTCTGATAGAGACATGCGACATGCCTGAGCGATGAAAACACCTTACATAGATGATTTCAGTTTGACGATACAAATCGACTGATATGCAACATGACCTTTACCAGCCAGGTCATGACCTGGACCTGAGCTCAAATTTCCCAAATGACGTTTGAATGTCAAATTATAGTTCATTCGACGCATCTCGACGAGAGGAGCACAGTACTGAAAAAAAAACAATGTCATAACTTTCGTGAGTCAATAATTATTACAGTAAAAAGGTTCTTCATTAAAACAGCTCAGTAGAGGGGCGCAGGGGGTCCACTGTCCCCTCCAACCCTCCCCGGCCCGGCACGGGTTAAACAAGTTGTGCTCTGTAGGTTAAGCCGTTGATTTTAGGTCAAGTCTGAGGACTTCATAGGAACGTTGAAGAGCTATCGAATGCGCTTTTTCGCGGTGCTGTAGTTCTATTCTTCCCCGAGTTATGCGCCAGTTTGTCAATAAATGTTGAAACAGACAACATTTCACCCACATTTTACCTTTGATGACCTCTGGTCACCTGATATTTGACATTTGACTTGACCTAACCAAAGCACGGTTAACCAACTAACCCAAGCACGGTTTTTGACACTCTTTCGAATACCGCTTACCGCGTGTCGCTACGTGGCCTAAGTAGCCAAGTTATAGGGGTCGGGAGGGGGGTTTAAACAAACTCAGCCCGGCGCCGGTCAAGGGAAGGCACTATCATTTGGGGGCGCTGCAGATATGCTAAGGGACGACAGCATCATTTTGATTTTTGAGGCGCGCCACCAATTCTTTTTAGGGCCACCGACACTGTGAGGAGCGCAATTATGTCTTTGAGCGTTGCGGGGTGGCACCATTACATTGAAGGGCGCCATGTGAGCAGTGATGTGGGGCAAAATGACAATGAGGAGCGCCTCCGATACTTTAAGAAGAAAGAGACGCCAACATTACTCGGGGGGGGGGGGGGCAACATCACTTTTATTTTGAGGACGCCACCCACATTGTAAGGGGCGGCACTGTAACTTTAAGGACCGCCATGGATACTTTAAGGGGCGGCTCCATCATATGGAGGGGTGCTACAGATCGTTAACCCGCGCCCCACTGGGGGGGGGGCTATTTATAGCCCCCCTCCCGTTTTTCTGCAATAACTTCCAAACCGCTTGACAGATCGACGCCAAACTTTCAGTACCTTCGGCTGCATCAATTTGACACCTTGTGTCAAAATTTGAACTTCGTAGCTACCATAGGTCGGCCGGAAATGACGTCAGAGTGACGTCATGTTCGTCCGATTTCGACGCAAAACATTGAACCACGGCAATCGCTCCCAAGAGCTCAGTTTTTAAGCTAGATCCAATTTTTTTGCATGAAAGGACTCAGGATTGACCGCGCTATCAAACTGCCATCTCGAATTTTCAAAATTTTGAAAATTTCGAAAAGTTTATATAATAATATTCAAAATTTATATTTTTATATTTTTTCAAAAAGTTTTTGACTTTTCGAAAAAAACCGGAATATATGTGACAGAACGCATGATTATGACTAACTCTAGCAAGTTTTAGCAAAATATCTTCAAAAATGGCCAAGTTATACGCATTATTGCAAAAAATTCACAATTATTAATTTTTTAAATCAATTTTTCAGTACGTATTTGGCATCGTACACCAATATAAATGGCACTATCGTGTTCCTGAGCTCAAACTGCATCCAATAGACACCTTTTTTGTTGAAAAATTTCAACTTCAAAATTTGACCTTTTTTGACCTGAAAGTGACCTGACCTAAGCTAAATTCGACTCAAAATGACCTCGAATGACACAGACATCAAATTCGAAATCTATGGCCTAAATGGACCATAAAACATGTGTCACGAGACCGATGCATGATATAATATTTTCGTGACCTGTGATGACCTGACCCTGACCTGAAAATCAAAGTACAAGTTTGGTACCCTCAAGGTATCTAGAGCATCTGTTCACGAGTGTGGAAACCAAAAATGAGCCTGATCTGACTTGTTAGACGGCGGCCAGAGCCCAAAATGTGAACAAGCCAAAGTACTAATAATTTTTACTTTGACCTGACCTGTGACGTCATCGGTGACCTCGAGGTCAATGAAATTAGGTTTTGCTCGACAGTTTTCCGGGGCTATCAGACGCCGTTTGAATTTTGACGATCGGCCCAGTAGTTTCGGAGTTAGGAGGGGGGGAGGCTATGAATAGCCCCCCCCCCCCCAGTAGGGCGTGTACACATACACAGACCCCAGTGGGGCGCGGGTTAATGGGCGGCAATAGGTATGATATTTAGGGACTCCGATACTTCGAAGGGCGCCACCGTTTGTTTGAGGGTGACATCATCACTTTGAGGGCCACCACCGATACTGTTCGGGACGCCACCGACACTATAAGGGGCGCCACCGACACTGCCAGGAGCACTTTGACCGGCGTTTCTATCACATATGGGCGCCGTGAGCACATTGGGGGGCGGCACCATGACGTGGAGGGGCGTTACGGAAGGTTTGAGGGGCGGCAACATGACATTGAGGAGCGCCTCCGACACTTCGAGGGACACCAGCATTTCTTTGAGAGGCGGCACCTTGACTTTTGAGGAGACACCACCGACACTGTAAGGGGCGGCACCATCACTTTGAGGGGCGCCACGGATGGTTTGAGAAGCGGCACCATTATGTATATGGAGGGGCGCTACAGAAAGTTAGAGGGCGGCAACATTGTATTGATGAGTTCCTCCAAAACTTTGAAGGGCGCCACTGACACTGTAAGGGGCGGCACCAGCACTTTTAGGGGCGGCAGCATCATTTTGAGGGGTGCCACCGACTCGTTGACAGGAGACACCATCACATTTAGGGGCGCCACTGGCACTTTGAGGGAGGCACCATCACATTGAGGGGCGCCACCGATACTGAAAGGGGCGGCATCATCTTCTTGAGGGGCGGCATTATCTGCTTGAGGGGCAGCTCCATCACAATGAGGGGCTATGTGGATACCTAGAGGGGCGGCACCATTATATTGGTGGGTTCCTCTGACACTTCGAAGGGCGTCACTGACACTATAAGGGGCGGCACTAACACTTTAAGGGGCGGCAGCATCATTTTGAGGGGCGCCACCAACTCGTTGGCGGGCAGCACCATCACATTCAGGGGCGGCATCATCTGCTTGAGGGGCGGCTCCATCACAATGAGGGGCTATGTGGATATCTAGAGGGGCGGCACCATTATATTGGTGGGTTCCTCCGACACTTCGAAGGGCGTCACTGACACTATAAGGGGCGGCGCCAACACTTTAGGGGGCGGCAGCATCATTTTGAGGGGCGCCATCGACTCGTTGGCGGGCAGCACCATCACATTCAGGGGCGCCACCGGCACTTTGAGGGCGGCACCATAACATTGAGGGGCGCCACCGATACTGAAAGGGGCGGCATCATCTTCTTGAGGGGCGGTATCATCACATTGAGGGGCTCCACAGATGCTTAGAAGGGCGGCACCATTACATTGAGTGGGACTACTAACAGATTTAGGGGCGGCACTGTCACATTGAGTTGTGGGATCATCACTTTCTTTAGACGGCTGCTTCACTTTAAGAGGCGGCATTATCATTTCGGAGGGCAGCAGCCTCACTATGAATGACGGCACCTAGCCTGCATGTGCGTGCTGCATCCTAGAGGGGGCGGCAACTGGGTCGGCAAACGGCTGTCACTGGGTCGGCATTCTCCGTGACTGGGTCGGCAATTGCCGACCCAGTTAACATGTTAAAATACGCCCTGAGTAGGAGTACTTATGGGCGTCCGTATAGCAGGTGTCCACTACCACTGGCAGCTACGTAACATGATACGAAGGCATCAAAACTACTTCGTAAATGTTCAAATGGTTGCAAAATGCTAAATTCAAAATCAGCTAAACGAAACTATCCTAGAAACATGTTAAACTCGGAAAAGTGCACCGAGGTCATCAAAGGTCAATGACCTGACTTGACCGTAAGGTGACATTGGCATCCGCCCTAATGCGTGGGAGCAACATCATATCACATGTTTGAGCGTTTTAAACCACGAAAAGACTATAAAAGCGCGGATAATGTGAGCCGACATACGCCGAATCGCTATTCCGGCCAAACATGGCCTCCAACATGACCAAACAGTCTCGAGAAATAGGCCACAAGTCAAAGTTCACTTGGGTCAGGGTCATGAAATTTTCAGACTTTGTCACCATGAGGGTACTAAAGTTTCGTCGCGATCGGCTTCATGATACCTTACACGATAACTTCACACGTCGATCGAGAGTTAAAGGGATTATCCCACCTTTAACATGGGGTTTGAGTTGAGATAGCCAAGTTTGCGGCGAGGTTCAGAAACAACTATCTATCTAGGTTGCAACCCCCGCGGCCTCTTGGTGTTGAAGAAATTCGTTCCCTTCATTTGAAAATGGGCCTTGTACAAGGCCCTATCTTCAACATGGAGCGACCGTTAGTGTGACGTCACCTCGTTTAGTCATTCTGATTTAAATGGGTTTGTTCGTTGACAAATCGCTTAAAACCTGGTCTGAACTTTGTTGTGGTGCCTACAGAGTAAAAAGAATCAGCTTTATGACAGTAATGTGGCCTGGGGAAGGAGGTAATTTTGGGCTGTGACGTCACATATTTGAAAGTTTGTGTTTGGAATATGGGAAGCTTAAGATGTTTAATGAAAAATAAATGCCAGAACCGTGTTCCTGGTCATCCAATCTATAAAGTCGGGCACAATTTAACTGGTTTTAACAACATTTTAGAAGGTGGGATAGTCCCTTTAAAGCATGGATGAAGGAGAACCAGGGGATGAAGGTTCTTTCATCCATGGTTAAAGTGTGCAATAAGAACTTCTTGGGTGAAGACAAGACCAACGCTTTTATCAAGCTCACAGATTTTTAATGATACGGTATTTTCTCTCTACCTACTACGCCCTTCTCACATTCATTTTTCTTAAGTGTTTTTGGGGACAAAACAGGGCGTATTTTAACATGTTAACTGGGTCGGCAATTGCCGACCCAGTCACGGAGAATGCCGACCCAGTGACAGCCGTTTGCCGACCCAGTTGCCGCCCCCTCTAGGATGCAGCACGCACATGCAGGCTAGGTGCCGTCATTCATAGTGAGGCTGCTGCCCTCCGAAATGATAATGCCGCCTCTTAAAGTGAAGCAGCCGTCTAAAGAAAGTGATGATCCCACAACTCAATGTGACAGTGCCGCCCCTAAATCTGTTAGTAGTCCCACTCAATGTAATGGTGCCGCCCTTCTAAGCACCTGTGGAGCCCCTCAATGTGATGATACCGCCCCTCAAGAAGATGATGCCGCCCCTTTCAGTATCGGTGGCGCCCCTCAATGTGATGGTGCCGCCCTCAAAGTGCCGGTGGCGCCCCTGAATGTGATGGTGCTGCCCGCCAACGAGTCGATGGCGCCCCTCAAAATGATGCTGCCGCCCCCTAAAGTGTTGGCGCCGCCCCTTATAGTGTCAGTGACGCCCTTCGAAGTGTCGGAGGAACCCACCAATATAATGGTGCCGCCCCTCTAGATATCCACATAGCCCCTCATTGTGATGGAGCCGCCCCTCAAGCAGATGATGCCGCCCCTGAATGTGATGGTGCTGCCCGCCAACGAGTTGGTGGCGCCCCTCAAAATGATGCTGCCGCCCCTTAAAGTGTTAGTGCCGCCCCTTATAGTGTCAGTGACGCCCTTCGAAGTGTCAGAGGAACCCACCAATATAATGGTGCCGCCCCTCTAGGTATCCACATAGCCCCTCATTGTGATGGAGCTGCCCCTCAAGCAGATAATGCCGCCCCTCAAGAAGATGATGCCGCCCCTTTCAGTATCGGTGGCGCCCCTCAATGTGATGGTGCCTCCCTCAAAGTGCCAGTGGCGCCCCTAAATGTGATGGTGTCTCCTGTCAACGAGTCGGTGGCACCCCTCAAAATGATGCTGCCGCCCCTAAAAGTGCTGGTGCCGCCCCTTACAGTGTCAGTGGCGCCCTTCAAAGTTTTGGAGGAACTCATCAATACAATGTTGCCGCCCTCTAACTTTCTGTAGCGCCCCTCCATATACATAATGGTGCCGCTTCTCAAACCATCCGTGGCGCCCCTCAAAGTGATGGTGCCGCCCCTTACAGTGTCGGTGGTGTCTCCTCAAAAGTCAAGGTGCCGCCTCTCAAAGAAATGCTGGTGTCCCTCGAAGTGTCGGAGGCGCTCCTCAATGTCATGTTGCCGCCCCTCAAACCTTCCGTAACGCCCCTCCACGTCATGGTGCCGCCCCCAAATGTGCTCACGGCGCCCATATGTGATAGAAACGCCGGTCAAAGTGCTCCTGGCAGTGTCGGTGGCGCCCCTTATAGTGTCGGTGGCGTCCCGAACAGTATCGGTGGTGGCCCTCAAAGTGATGATGTCACCCTCAAACAAACGGTGGCGCCCTTCGAAGTATCGGAGTCCCTAAATATCATACCTATTGCCGCCCATTAACCCGCGCCCCACTGGGGTCTGTGTATAACACGCCCTACTGGGGGGGGCTATTCATAGCCCCCCCCCCCTCCTAACTCCGAAACTACTGGGCCGATCGTCAAAATTCAAACGGCGTCTGATAGCCCCGGAAAACTGTCGAGCAAAACCTAATTTCATTGACCTCGAGGTCACCGATGACGTCACAGGTCAGGTCAAAGTAAAAATTATTAGTACTTTGGCTTGTTCACATTTTGGGCTCTGGCCGCCGTCTAACAAGTCAGATCAGGCTCATTTTTGGTTTCCACACTCGTGAACAGATGCTCTAGATACCTTGAGGGTACCAAACTTGTACTTTGATTTTCAGGTCAGGGTCAGGTCATCACAGGTCACGAAAATATTATATCATGCATCGGTCTCGTGACACATGTTTTATGGTCCATTTAGGCCATAGATTTCGAATTTGATGTCGTCTGTGTCATTCGAGGTCATTTTGAGTCGAATTTAGCTTAGGTCAGGTCACTTTCAGGTCAAAAAAGGTCAAATTTTGAACTTGAAATTTTTCAACAAAAAAGGTGTCTATTGGATGCAGTTTGAGCTCAGGAACACGATAGTGCCATTTATATTGGTGTACGATGCCAAATACGTACTGAAAAATTGATTTAAAAAATTAATAATTGTGAATTTTTTGCAATAATGCGTATAACTTGGCCATTTTTGAAGATATTTTGCTAAAACTTGCTAGAGTTAGTCATAATCATGCGTTCTGTCACATATATTCCGGTTTTTTCGAAAAGTCAAAAACTTTTTGAAAAAATATAAAAATATAAATTTTGAATATTATTATATAAACTTTTCGAAATTTTCAAAATTTTGAAAATTCGAGATGGCAGTTTGATAGCGCGGTCAATCCTGAGTCCTTTCATGCAAAAAAATTGGATCTAGCTTAAAAACTGAGCTCTTGGGAGCGATTGCCGTGGTTCAATGTTTTGCGTCGAAATCGGACGAACATGACGTCACTCTGACGTCATTTCCGGCCGACCTATGGTAGCTACGAAGTTCAAATTTTGACACAAGGTGTCAAATTGATGCAGCCGAAAATACTGAAAGCTTGGCGTCGATCTGTCAAGCGGTTTGGAAGTTATTGCAGAAAAACGGGAGGGGGGCTATAAATAGCCCCCCCCCCAGTGGGGCGCGGGTTAACGATCTGTAGCACCCCTCCATATGATGGAGCCGCCCCTTAAAGTATCCATGGCGGTCCTTAAAGTTACAGTGCCGCCCCTTACAATGTGGGTGGCGTCCTCAAAATAAAAGTGATGTTGCCCCCCCCCCCCCGAGTAATGTTGGCGTCTCTTTCTTCTTAAAGTATCGGAGGCGCTCCTCATTGTCATTTTGCCCCACATCACTGCTCACATGGCGCCCTTCAATGTAATGGTGCCACCCCGCAACGCTCAAAGACATAATTGCGCTCCTCACAGTGTCGGTGGCCCTAAAAAGAATTGGTGGCGCGCCTCAAAAATCAAAATGATGCTGTCGTCCCTTAGCATATCTGCAGCGCCCCCAAATGATAGTGCCTTCCCTTGACCGGCGCCGGGCTGAGTTTGTTTAAACCCCCCTCCCGACCCCTATAACTTGGCTACTTAGGCCACGTAGCGACACGCGGTAAGCGGTATTCGAAAGAGTGTCAAAAACCGTGCTTGGGTTAGTTGGTTAACCGTGCTTTGGTTAGGTCAAGTCAAATGTCAAATATCAGGTGACCAGAGGTCATCAAAGGTAAAATGTGGGTGAAATGTTGTCTGTTTCAACATTTATTGACAAACTGGCGCATAACTCGGGGAAGAATAGAACTACAGCACCGCGAAAAAGCGCATTCGATAGCTCTTCAACGTTCCTATGAAGTCCTCAGACTTGACCTAAAATCAACGGCTTAACCTACAGAGCACAACTTGTTTAACCCGTGCCGGGCCGGGGAGGGTTGGAGGGGACAGTGGACCCCCTGCGCCCCTCTACTGAGCTGTTTTAATGAAGAACCTTTTTACTGTAATAATTATTGACTCACGAAAGTTATGACATTGTTTTTTTTTTCAGTACTGTGCTCCTCTCGTCGAGATGCGTCGAATGAACTATAATTTGACATTCAAACGTCATTTGGGAAATTTGAGCTCAGGTCCAGGTCATGACCTGGCTGGTAAAGGTCATGTTGCATATCAGTCGATTTGTATCGTCAAACTGAAATCATCTATGTAAGGTGTTTTCATCGCTCAGGCATGTCGCATGTCTCTATCAGAAGTTATTGGAAAAAAAAACTGCTGGAGGCCTACCATGACCTGATATGACCTCAAGGACATAACGAGGGGTCGTGGGTGGCAATTTTCTGATTAAGTGTGTCATTTTTAATTGTTTTCTGATGTTCAACCCTCGCACGACCAGGCCATTTCTCATAACACGAACGACCAGGGGGGGGGTTGTTACGACCCCCCCCTGGCGTTTCGAAACGGAAGGTCGTAGAGCTTAGCGAAAAAAACCAACGGATTGCTCTCAACGATATCTCGCGATTGGTGGTATATTTTTTGGTCCTAGGTCAACATTTGACCTACTTATGACCGGTCAAAGGTCAAATTTTCCGAAAAAATCAAACTTTTTCAACTTTCCGCGGCGATTGCGGCAAAACGGTGGAAGATATCGACTTGAAACCTTCACTATCGTGTTCCTTGATCAATTCTCTATCGTTTGGTATGTATTTCGTTTCCCTAGCTCTAAAAATGGCGCGTTGGGAGCGCCGGAAGTCGGCAAGGTCACAGTCGGCGGCAGAAATTCGAAAAATCAAAATTTAAATTTTTAAAATCTGATTGTATTTTTGGATTTGGAAGGTCCATTTGCTCCCTATAGAAGCTTATATTGCTGCATATTCCCATTGAGGTGACAAGAATTAGCAAAATAGTGGTTCGGGCGCTTTTCAAAAATAGTACCGGACGCTGTTCCTCTTGTGACGTCATAGCTCCGTGACCTGACCTGACCCGGTCAATTTTCTTGCACCACACGATAGCCAATGCTTGCCCCAACATGCATGGGAAGTTTCATCATGATCCATCAAACAATGTGGGTATCACCGGCAGAAAACCTAGGGATTCGGCGCACACGTTTGGTAACTGTCGGCCGGAGGCTGTACCTCTTATGACGTCATAACTCCGTGACCTGACATGACCCGATCAATTTTTTTCGGAAAAAGATGCGCAAAGGTTGCCCCAGAGGGTATTGAAAATTTCAGCCCGCTACGACAAGCCGTTTAGCGTGCACTTCGAAAAAACCTCAGGGGGGGGGTTGATACAACCCCCCTAGGCGTTCTAGGGTTAAATTCGTTAACTTTGACATTTGTCTACCTATAAAAAGAGGCACATGCCCTGATTTTCTCCCATTTCCTTTTACCTAATGGAAGGGTCGCAAAATTGTCCTTACATTTGGTCAGAGACATCGCAATTTCGAGACTTACATTTAACCCTCGCCGGTTGATGCAACCCCCCTAAGGTTTATCGCGAATAACTCGCGTAAAAAGCGGCCGATCGCAACGAAACTTTCAGTACCCTCGAATTGATCAATTTTACATCTACCCTGCAAATTTTATGACCCTGACTTCAATGACCTTTCACCTGTGACCTCTTTTCCGTGACCAAGTTTGGCCGAAATCAAGATTCGGCGTATGTCGGCTCGCATTAACCGCGCGATTGCAAGCTTTTCGTAGTTTCAAACGTTCAAACATGTGATTTGATGTTGCTCCCATGCATTAGGGTGGGTGTCAAGGTCACCTGAAGGTCAGGTCAGGTCATTGACCTTTGGTGACCTCGGTTCACTTTTTCGAGTTTTACATGTTTCTAGGCTAGTTTTTGGAGCTGAATTCGAATTTAGCAACCATTTAAATATTTCCGAAGTAGTTTTGGTGCCTTCGTAACATGTTACGAAGCTGTCAGAGGCGGATGACAGGTACTACGAATACCCGGTACGACCCCCACCGGTTGACCTGACCTGACCTGACCTGACCTGACCTGACCCGACCTGGTCTAAACGCTTAACGACATCATCTGTGATCAAAACTAACACGATATTTGTGATCAGCACCCCGGAAAACCCCTTAGCAGCCACAATTTACGACTTTCAAACAGGTCCCGATATTCCCGATTTTTGGGTCATTGACCTGACCTGGAAGGTCAACCGATGACCTAGGACCTTGAAATTGGGTATCATTGGCTTCCTCTCGTGACGGGCAACACGCTCGTTTTTTTTCTGCGAAGCTCTAGCTCCATCAGGGGCCAAACGCGAGGGGGGGGGTCGTACCAACCAACGTTGTGCCGTCGAAGGACTCAAAATGACCTGTGCCGGCGAGGGTTATATATATACAGTTACACACTGTTTGTCTTATCAATCGCTGAAGTTATAAAGGGATCGTTCAGTCGGTATATCTATGGTGAGCATTTGCCTGTTCCGTGGCTCAGTTGGTAGAGCACCGGACTCCCCGCATTGTCTTCGCTTGACTCAATGACAATGTCACTGGGGTCACGAAAATGTTTGAGTAGGTAGGTATAACATTCATTAACCTGGGGGGGGAGGGATGAACGTATCGTTGCAATACGCTGTTCATTACGCGAGTAACTAATAAATAAAAAATGTATGAGTTAATCCTTACTCCACACGCTCTCCCTCTCCATAAAAAATAGAGTTAATTGTGTTGCATTTTATTTATACCTATGCAAAAAAATAGAGGCGTCAAAGGATATGGCCGAATATCAGCGACCCTTGCTGTGTAAGCAATGGGGTATGACAAGTGGGGGTAATGGCCCCGTCCAGCGCCCATAAAGTGGGCACACTCGTGCGACCTGCCGACCACTGTTCTAGATAGAGCCATAAAACGCCGTGAATATTTTAAGCTTGACGATACGAATCGACTGGTATGTAACATGTTTACCTCAGGTAAAATTTTAAAATTATTTTTTGTTAGGTCAAATTATAGTTCATTTATCGCATTATGATGAGAGAAATACTATATCCCGGAAAAATAAACGTAATACCGCTGAGCTTAGGTTGAATCTGAAATCATTACTTAGGAAGAGTTATAAAAGAACCGTCGAACGTGTCTTTTTTGGTCATTAAATATCAGCAGGTATGCCGCCCCCTCAGATGCCAAGTGCCGCCCCTATGAGTGCAAAATGCCGCCCCTAATTGTGATTGCCGACCCAGTGAAAATCCCTTAAAATACGCCCTGGGACAAAAAATATATGTTGTTCCCCTTTCAGGCTTGGGGGCATGACCCCGTGGCCCCCCTGGATCCGCTAGGCCGAAACTAACTAGGTCGTTTTCAAACGGTCTGATATTTCAGGTCATAGTTTGCAAACGGCCGGTGTTTTCAGGTAGTTTCATATGGCCTGACTGGGCCAGGCCGTTTGCAAACGGACCGAATTTTCGTACGGCCTGTAACATATATTCAGATTTCGACATCTGTCGTAGCATCAAATGCTGATGTGGCGCACTCAAAAGCCGGAATTGGTCCTTGGATGCCGTAAGGACCCTTTTAAGAAATAAGTGACCCGACTGACCCTTAGAGATTGGCCTGAGCTGTGACCGAAATAAGTCTTTTACCGTTTCGCAGGAAGGGACAAAAAGGTCCCTCATATGCTTCTTGTACAATTACGAAACAAAACAAGTTTTTTTTCAACGAAAACTCAGTGAGTTTTCCTAAAAAATTTATTGCGCATATTCCGTGAATGAAAAGTTGCCGGGTCATGTCAGGTCAGGCTGCCACAGCAAGTTTGTTAACTTGACAGCTCAATCGATATTTATGCAATAAGACCTTCTCGGGTGACGATAAGACATGACGACACTTTATGAAGGAAGCTAGTAAACCCGGTAGTTTCTCCATAGGCGCGGGAACCGGGGGGAGGGGGCAGTGGTGGCAGCTTGCCCCCCCCCCCCCAAATCTGGGGCCGTGCGGGCGGTGCCCCCACAACTTTCAGACAGAATACCGCTCCTTTTTGCAAATGTTTTCTTTTTTTGTTGAAAAAGCCAAGGGATGAAAAATAAGTGGCCTAAAACCGGCGAGAAAACTATATTTGGGGGATCCTAGGTTGATCTCTATCATGGTGTGACCTCCCCCCCCCCCGTCTAAAAGTAGTTCCCGCGCCCCTGGGTTTCTCTACGCTATTGAATCACGCTGCTGATTCTAGTAAGTATCTACTACACAACCTTCTCACATTAATTTTTCTTCGAGCGTTTTGGGGGGCCAAAAGATATGTTGGCCCCCTCTTTTAGGCTTTTTGGGCCCATGGCCCCGGTGGCCCCCTTGAATCCGCCAGTGGGGGCGGTGCCCCCACAACTTTAAAACGGAATACCGTCCTTTTTTGCAACTGTTTCTTTTTTTTGTTGAAAAAGCCAAGGGATGAAAAATAAGTGGCCTAAAACCGGTGAGAAAACTAGATTTGGGGGGACCCTAGGTTGATCTCTATTATGGTGTGCTCCCCCAGTCTGAAAGTAGTTCCCGCGCCCCTGACTTTCTCTACGCTATTGAATCACGCTGCTGATTCTAGTAGGTATCTACTACGCAACCTTCTCACATTAATTTTTCTCCAAGCGTTTTGGGGGGGGCCAAAAGATATGTTGGCCCCCCCTTTCAGACTTTTGGGGGGGGCCATGGCCCCGGTGGCCCCCCCCCCCCTGGATCCGCCAGTGAAGATGATAAACACGGTGATGATAGACCGTGATGATAAACACGGTGACCCAAAATCAAAATCAAAATCAAATTCTCGTCCCGCGCCGTAGATGCATATCTGCGTCGCAGATACGTATCTGATTCGCTCGCGGTGGGTAGTATAAAAAGCAAGTAGATAATGGATGCTTCCCCGCCCCGCTCCGCACCGCTCTGCACCTACCCTTTCCGTTTTTCCATAACCCTCCCTCCCTGCTTCCATCCCCCTTCCCTCCTCTACCCACCCTTCCCATCCCCTCCCTCCCCTCATCCCCTCCCGCTATACCCTTCTCCTCCCCTCACATCCCCTCTTGGTACTTGAAAAGTACGGACTTCTCTGCCCGCGCCGTAGATGCATATCTGCGTCTCATATACGTATCAGATTCGCTCTCTGTAGGTAGTTTAAAAAGCAAGTAGATAATGGATGCTTCCCCGCCCCGCTCCGCCCCAACACTTCCCGTTTTTCCCTAACCCTCCCTGCCTGCTTCCATCCTTCTTCTCTCCCCTTCCGTCCCTTCCACTCTCTGACGGTCGCTCACTGATTCAATGATAAACTCATTTATCCCTACCCATATGTCTCTCACCCTCCCCTCGCAGTCTCCTTTAGCACACTTCTTCGCTTAATCCACCCCTCCTCTTCCCCTCCCTCCCAACTGCTCCCAGCCTTTCCCTCCTCTCCAATCCCATCTTTGTACCTATTTGAAAAAGTACTGGCTTCTTCTTCGCCCGCACCGCAGATGCATATACGTTTTTATGTCCCAGTTACTGAAGCTATATATTAAGTTTCGCTCTCGGCAGGTAGTTTTAACAGTAAGTACTGGGTGCCTCCCGCCCACCTCCGACACTAGTACTTAGACATGATCGATAATATTTCAGTATTTTGTGGAATTCTGAAACCAACCTATCTCAAATATAAGCGCCATACCTCGTCAAGCTCCTCCCCCTCTCCTTTCTCCAAGCAGCCCCCTATCCCGGCCCCGAACCCCCCCCCCTCGCCTCCCCCGCCCCATCCCCCTACGCTCCGCCACTCATGATCGGTAATGTTTTCAGTGCTATAGGTATCATACACGGTGACCCAAAATCAATGTCACATCCTCCCACAACCTTTATTTTGCCTAATACGGCGTAATTTCAATATAATTTCGGCGTTACTTGCTCCTAGAGACCTTATTGGCTGCATTCTAGTCACGTGACCTTCGAATTTTTGTGGCCCTGACTGGTCAAGTGGTTAACGGAGGCTATTTTCGGGGCAGTAGCCAGGGCGAGCGGACCAGGTCTGATTGTTGTGCAGTTTTGTCCGCGATAACAAAACTGCACAACAAATCGTCTTGCAACGGGGCAGTCGGCATAGTTGCCGGCGGCATGGCCCACAGCCAGGTCGCCGAGGCACTGGGCATGAGTTACTGCACGATTTGGCGCTGGTTGTCATGTGAGAGAAGCGGATAGACGCCTGAGAACCAGCTAGGTCGCGACAGGAAGAATTCCGCCAGTCGGGTAGCGCAGATCATTATCGCGAAGTGTGGAGCTTAAGACGGACAAATCCAAAAGGAAACTGGCAAGTAGGCTGACTGATAAGGGTCATCCAGTTTCCAAGTCGACAAGCCATCGGTACCCGAGGTTGTCTCTTAACCCTCGCATGTGTGCGGCGTTTGCCAGCTTCTAATGTGTAGGGGGGGGTCGGTTGGACCCCCCCCTTGCCGTTTGGCCCCTGATCGAGCTAGAGCTTCGCGGAAAAAACGAGCGTGTTGCCCGCGACGAGAGGAAGCCGATGATACCCAATTTTAAGGTCCTAGGTCATTGGTTGACCTTCCAGGTCAGGTCAATGACCCAAAGTCGGGAAAATCGGGACCTGTTAGAAAGTCGTAAAGTGTGGCTGCTAAGGGGTTTTTCGGGGTGCTGATCACGAATATCGTGTTAGTTTTGATCACAGATGATGTCTTGAAGCATTTAGACCAGGTCGGGTCAGGTCAGGTCAGGTCAACCAGTAGGCGTCGTGATGGGTATTCGTAGTACGTGTCAACCGCCTCTGACAGCTTCGTAACATGTTACGAAGTCACCAAAACTACTTCGTAAATGTTCAAATGGTTGCTAAATTCGAATTCAGCTCCAAAAACTAGCCTAGAAACATGTAAAACTCGAAAAAGTGACCCGAGGTCACCCGAGGTCACCAAAGGTCAATGACCTGACCTGACCTTCAGGTGACCTTGACACACACGGGAGTAACATCAAATCACATGTTTGAACGTTTGAAACCACGAAAAGCTTGCAAACACGCGGCTAGTGCGAGCCGACATACGCGAAATCGCGATTCCGGCCAAACATGGTCTCGGAAAAGAGGTCACAGGTCAAAGGTCATTTGGGTCAGGGTCATGAAATTTTCAGGGTAGGTGTAAAATTGATTAACCCGCGCCCTGGTGTGGGTCTGAGCCACCTTCGCCCTGGTGGGGGGGGGGCCAAAATGACCCCCCCCGTCTAACTCGAAAACGAAGAGGGCTAGGAAGACGCGGAAAAAAGCAAACGAAAGCCCATAACAAGTACGTTCGAAAGTATTTCGGTCATTTTTTCGCTAAGGTCAATATTGAGGTCGCTAGAGGTCATCATAGGTCAAATTTCAGTGTTTTCGGTGTTGCCGGACATATTCCGCTGTAGCTCGGAAACTAGAAGAGCTAGAGAGCCGCGGAAAAAAGCAATCGATAGCTCTTTTCAAGCTCTTTCGCCAAGGTTCGTCAGATTTGACCTCAGCTCAACGGTTTGGCCTACAGAGGTCATGCAAGGTCAACTTGGCAAATTTCTTTGAAAATGTTTTTAACTATAGCATGCATTCACGAGAAAATAGAGAAACGATTCATGCACCATCGTGCTTGGCTCGTCGAGACGCGTCGAATGATATATAGTTTGACCTCGAAAGGTCATTTTGAAAATTTGACCTCAGGTCAAGGTCATGACCTTACCGAAATAGGTCATGCTGCATATCATTCGATCCGCATTGACGAGACAAACACGATAAACGTCGAACGGAGTCTTTATCTCTATTCAATAACAAGTAAGTGCAGAAAAACCGCTGGTGACCTCTGGTGACCAGGGAGATGACCTAGCGTGACCTCAGCGAGGTCACAAGCAAATGGTTTCACATGGGCTGTGATTTGCTGACCCAAGACACTTCAATAACGAAATATAGGAACAATCACGCCCGATTTAGCTGAAAAACAACTACTTTTCGATTCTCCCATTGACTTATAATGGGGAGCAGCGATGACCTGACCTGACCTTAGGTCACATTTATAAAAAATCCGAGATAGCCATTTTGTAGAGCTGGGTGACATCTTCAAGTACTGTAAATTTTACATCGATCGGATAAAAGCTGTGCCTTTGAGAGAGCTTTGAACTTTTTTAGAGGTGGTGTCAGTTTTGGTGACCTTGTGACCTGACCTGACCTGACCCGAACCCCCCAAAAAAGGACATGATGTAAAAATGTTGAATAAACAGCTATACAAAGTTTCAGGGCGCTAACTCAAGTGGTTTCTGAGTTATCGCTGAAAAACCACAGGGGGGGGCCAAAATGGCCCCCCCCCCCACCAGGGCGAAGGTTAATGCGAGGGTACTGAAAGTTTCGTCGCGATCGGCCGCTTTTTACGCGAGTTATTCGCGAAAAACCATGGGGGGGGGGTCCATCCGACCCCCCCCCCCTACACATGCGAGGGTTAAGCTGAAGCCCACGAAGCCACGTCTCCAGCTGAAAACTTCTGCTGAACATGTCCAGGGCCATCTTTCAACAGGTCGGCGCCTCGGCTTATCGAGCAAAAACGACGCAGGACTGGTGCTCATCGAACTTCCCAGCATTCTGGGAGAAGGACAAATTGCCGGGGAATAGCTCGATAGAAAATCTTAGAGCGAGCGTCCGGTAAGAGGTTAACAAAATGGGTCAATGATAACCTGAAAGCACGCTGACCAGGAACGTTGGATCTGTCCGGTCCAAAATCAGTCTACAGAAGCTGGACATATTGATTTCTGATGTCCCGGACCGTATGCTTACCCGTATCAGGGAGAAGGTGGGATAGAAATGTAAGAAAAGTGCAACTCTCATGATTATTATTTTCATGCATTTGACGCTGGAAGGTGTGAAATTATTTTTAGGACACGCTCTAAGGCTCGTTCTGCCTCTGTCTCGGTCAGATATGTGCATGGATCAATTTTGTCGAGAGATCTTCCTCCATTCCTCTTACCTCCCTCCCTCACTTCCACTCTCTGACTGTCGCTCACTGACCCAATCATATACTCACTTACCGCTCCCCATCTGTCTGTCTCCCTCCCTTCCCCGCTGACCCAATCATATAATGCTTTAAAGGTAGTGTGCCAGCTTTCCTGGACCGTATGGAGTTAATGGCCCAGATAAGGAGAACCGGATTTTTAGAACTTATCCATACCTTCAAAACTCATGGAAACGTCTTAAATTCTTCAAATTTTGAGTACCCCAGTGCGAAATTCGCCCCGACGGGTTGTCGGTCGTACCCCAACCACATTTCACAACACTATGAACAATAAATGCACACACTGAAATCGCTATTACCGATATACTCATCCAATCAAGTTTCGATAAACCCGTTCATCATCATCTCCTGCGGTTTCGAACACGCCTGTTAGGTGGTGCGGCAGACCGCGCCCAAAGCCAGGGCCCCGGTAACGTGAGGTAGCCGAGTCGGGGCAGCGTGCGCTGACCCAAGCCGGGGCCGCGCGTCCTCCCGGTGTCATGTGATAGCCCGGGGCTGCCCGCGGGGATGCGGTAGACCGCGCCAAAAGCTGTGGCCCTGGCTTGGGTCAGCGCACGCTGCCCCGACTCGGCTACCTCACGTTACCGGGGCCCTGGCTTTGGGCGCGGCTTCTGCTCATACTTTGTGGTGCGGTGGTGGTGCGTCGGGCCGCGCGCTCTGACTTCGGCCAAGAAAAATGCGTCAGCTGATCATTGTCATTTCTGCCACTTGCGTGTGGTGAAATGGGGTCATAACTTAAGAGACGGCTTTTTCATATCAATTATTTTACATAAAATCATATTTCAAACCATGAATAATGTTCGACAGCCAAATAAAAGAAACAATACCAATACAGGCTTACAGTTTAAGGCTCGACATTGTGTTGTCTACGATTAGACAGCTGATAACTCATTCCCGTACGTCGGAACTCTATAATGACCTTTGCTTATTGTCACATGTGCGCCGCATTCGCGATTGTTGCCGACGCCTGTTTGCAGCTCAGCCCATTACAGTTGTTATACATATCGAAAAACCGATAAACTTTTAGGCGAAAAAGGCACTATTCCAGGCCCATTTTTTATTTTCTTTGCGATATTAGGTAAAAACAGAAGCTTCTTATCCTAGGAAAAATAAAATGGGAAATCTTTCAAAGGTGGCACACTACCTTTAAACCTCCCCATCTGTCTCTCTCCCTCCCCACCCTGTCTCCTTTATCACATTTCATCGCTCGCTCCCTCCCTCCCCTCCCCTCCCCTCTCCTCTCCTCCCCTCCCCTCCCCTCCCTTAACATCAACTCTCTCTTCCTTTTCCACCCCTCCAATCCCCTCTTGATAATTGAAAACGTACGGGCTTCTCCGCCCGCGTCGTAGAAAAATAACTGCGGTGCAGATAAATATCTGATTTGCTTTCGGTGGGTAATTTAAAAGTAAGTAGGTAATGGGTGCTTCCCTGCCCCGCTCTGTCCTGCTGCGCCCCTACCCTTCTCGTTTCTCCCTAACCCTGACTCCTACTTCCATCCTTTTCCCTCCCCTTCCCTCACCTCCACTCTCTGACTGTCGCTCACTGACTCAATGATAAACTCATTTATCCCTCCCCATCTGTCTCTCTCCCTCCCCTCCCCGTCTCCTTAATCACAATCGCTCGCTCCCTCCCTCCTCTCCCCTCCCCCTTTTCCCCTCTCCTCCCCTCCCCTCCCTTCCTATCCCCTTCCTCCCCTCATCCCCTCCTATCCTCCCTTCCCCTCCCCTCACATCCTCTCTTGGTACTTGAAAAAGTGCAGTCTTCTCTGCCTGCGCCGTAGATGCATATCTGCCTCTCAGATACGTATCTGATACACTCTCGGTAGGTACTTCAAAAAGTGAGTAGATAAGAGATGCTTCTCCAACCCGCTCCACCCCGCTCCGTACCTACCTTTCCCCTTTCTCCCAAACCCTCCCTCCCTGATTTCATCCCTCTTCCCTCCCCTTCCCTCACTTCCACTCTCTGACTCTCGCTCACTGACCTAATCATATACTCACTTACCTCTACCCATCTGTGTCTCTCCTTCCCTTCCCGATCTCCTTTATCACACTTCTTCGCTGTCTCCCTTCCTCCCCTGCCACCTACTCCCTTCCCACCTAAAACACTATTAGAATCAAATTGCTTTACTAGAACAACACACCGCCCTTTGCCAGTCCTCAGAACAAACTGAAGTCGCTGGCAGAATGAGCCAGTTGCGGGTGACCACGATAATTAGCCCCTATTATCTGACATAGTAGAGCTGCCAGATTACCAATGTTATCAATTACAACGCAGACACATGACAGGCGAAATTCTATAAAAACGGTCGTTCACCTCATTATTCTTTTCTAATTTTGCAAAGTGTACAGAATTTCTGCGTCTCCATTTCTTCCCGTAACAGAACATTCGGGAACTGTGTTTGCTTTCATTGGTAATCTGGCAGCTCTAATTCTCAGCCAATCATAGCGCAGAACGTGGGACCGTCGGGCGGCCGGTCAGCCGGCGCCTTCAGTCTGTTCTGAGCGCTGGTGAAGGGCGGTGTGTGTATCTTCTACAGCGAGGTGATCGTTGTAGCGCTTTGTGTCGTCTCTACGGCAAGTTAAAATTTTGAATAAGTATGTTCTGTAAACTGGTATTCAATACTTTCACTTGTGTCGTTGCTGCCTTTGTCTTTTTGGTTTCTGTATCTGACTTTTTTTTGTCACGAGATTCAGCGATATTAACCCTCGCCGGCCGAGGGAGTTACGAGCAGTGTGAGTGAGTAAGGACCTCGGTAACAAAGTGACGAGTGGCTGTGATAGACGATGGTCTGGTTGCGTATGGCGTGTGTGTGTGTCTGTGTGCGTGTCGTGTGTCTGGTATGGATATAGGTGTGTAATTTCTGACATTTTTTATTCCCATTTAACCCTGACGTACGCGTTTTTACTTGCCATGACTTAAGACACGGAATAGCCACGGTGTACTGTGGAGTTGTCTGCCTCCGTCAATACAATACAATACAATTGGTCTTACGGAAAATGGCTAAATTTCTAAAATTCTTAACTCGTTTTTGTTATTAACCGTAGGGGAAAGTGGGGTAAGACGGTCAGGGTAGGTAAGACGGGCACCCCTTCTGCAGACCAAACCAATAGCGCTACGAGCAAGAAAAGTTAGGACCAGAATTGCCTTTCCCACTACACACCACCATTCAAGTCTGGTGAATTTGTGTTCAGTCGATAATCTTTTATTTTGATTTCTTTAAAACACTCATTTCATTGAAAACATCCATAATGTATTGTGCAAGCTTTTGTGTACAGCACTATAGAGTTAAAAACTCGCAATCACTTGTGGTACACTCATATGCCAACAGTGTTCATTTACGGCGGATTTGCTTTGTCTGCATCAAATTGTCCACAGCGAAAAATCGTGCTGAACTTCTGACATTGAGTTTGGGGTAAGACGGGCAACTATGAACCCAATGGGTCTGTAATGGTGAAAATATTTTTGTTGCTGTAGGAAAAAAGAAGCATTTCTAATAAGAATATGTTCGATTCCGATACTCACAGACATGTTAGCAATATTCCTTCGGCACAGTTTATTCTCGAATAATGAATGTGAAAAACGGTTCTACATGGCTTCTGAACTAGGGCCTATATAGGAGCATACGCCTTCTGCACGAATCTCGTATACTGCCATTTCCGAAGCACTTGAGACCAACGAGCGACTGTATAAATGCGGCTAATCTCGGGCATTTGTTGCGAGCTGCGCTGATCGGTGAAAGAAGCTGGCCGTCTTGCCCTACCCATGTGACCGTCTTACCCCATGGGGTGGGGTAAGACGGGTTTTTGCAAGGTTTTGCAAAAATAGCTGCAGTTTATTTGTTGAATCAGGTCTAAGTCTCATCTTCTGGCAAATGAAAGTAAAATGTCTGAAAAAGGTTTTCACCCAGTTTCCCGTTTCTATGATGTTTCTAACCGGCCGAAAAATGGCTCCAAAGTTAAGGTGCCCGTCTTACCCCACTTTCCCCTATATTAAAAATGGCGAGGTGAGCCACTTCCGTAAAAAGGACGCCATTTGTGATATAAAATAATTAATAATAAACGCACTATAAGTGAGTTTTCCTGTCGAATCGAATCACTCTCTCTGATTCCTTTATTTCAAAAACATTCGATTCGTGCATTGTTGGTACATCACGTGGGCGACTGAATATGTCACCGCCAAATTGACAGCACTAAATATCATACATCCTCCCCCCCTTGACCCAGCCTGGGTCAATGACAGTATTACTGATTGCATCCTAGACACTCATGCGTCCACTGCTCCTTCGTGCCCGGGATTTCCACAGGAACGAGCTTCTGTATGGGTCTTTGCATGCTCGTCCGTCTACCGCCGGGTCCGCTGCAGATCACCTGGGCTCCTATTATGCGTCCATCCACCTCCTCTATCCTGCCCAGACGCCAGTCATTTCTCTTGGCGCACACTTCTTTGATGATGACTACGGTGCCAATGACTGGCTCTTCATGTGTCGGCTTCCTGGTTTGCTTGTGCTGACTTAGCTGCAGCAGATACTCAGTTTTCCATCTTTGCCAAAAATGTTCGAGCAGTTTCTGGACGTGCCTGTACCGTTTCGTGTGTTCTTCTTCCGTTTTGAGCTCAGTGTGACTGCTGTTGAAGAACAAGTGATTTGGAGTGAGAAGCCTCCTGCCAGTCATGAGGTGTGCTGGAGTGAGGGGTTCTTCCAGCTCCTCACTGGAGACAAACGACAGCGGTCTGGAATTCATGATGCCTTCGACCTCCACTACCGTAAAGTGAGGCTATCTGAAACGGATTTTACAGTTTTTGGCCTCTCCCTTCAAAACGGTTGATATTTCCTATAGCATGTAAATTGCAAAAACGTAGTCCTCTGTAGCCTCTTTCAGATAGGTCCGTTTTGGTTCACCTAGCAGCCATAAATAAAGTTATTTTTCTAAAATGACGATAATAACTCAAGTTTATTGTACAAGACAAAGCTTTCGATACATAAAGTATCTTGATCACTGTCAATGAGAATATTGGATATTGGAACGAAATATGAAGAAACGAAAACGAAAATGTCTCGAAGCGGCTCATATCATGTCAAGAAATACGTTCAACACAAGAAACGGGTTTATTACATGGTCTAGCATAGCAGCAAAATTAGCAGTGAAAGTGTCATAGGGTGAATGTCACATGTTAGGAAGAAAGAAATGCAACGACTTGCGTCGGTTTTTGTTATTTGTGAATTTTCAAATATTCTACATCTCATTGACAGTGATCAAGATACTTTATGTATCGAAAGCTTTGTCTTGTACAATAAACTTGAGTTATTATCGTCATTTTACATCTGTCATGGATTCGTTACAATTATTTTTCTAATTGAAGCCTGTTTCAAATAGCCCCATAGTGTGGGGCTATTTGAGACAGTTTTGGTTGCAAGGAAATTAAAGAAAATTGGTCAAGGTAGGGATAATTCTTTTAATGCCATGCGATTGGAAATTAAATTTTGATGCTTCTGGCATAAAGTATTTCTTTAAACTACAGTTATATAACCCTTATAATCAAACTTTTCGTTTTTCGTTGGACACAGCATTTCGGTCTGATAAAAATTGCATTTCTTTATGCTAGGGCTGTCATAATATGATGTAACCCTAAGCTTTAAAAATCACAGGATGATTATATAGGACCATTTCTAAGTCAACGACAGTGAAATTTTCAAATTAAGTTAATGTGATTATCTCTGGCGGCGTAAAACAGATAGACCGAAAGTTGGTGGGGCTATTTGAGACAGGCTCGCTACTGCATTAAACACGCCGTAATGCATTAAACAAGGGATAACAGTTCTCAAAATCGTTGAATGAATAGCATTCATGATCGATTGTTCCATCCATTGCACATCAACCTGTGAAGAAATAATAGAAGAGGGCTTGAGGGCTTGTTTTGATTTTATACCGATTTTCCTAGCACACTGCATGCTGTATCGAATGGCCGGTTACCGCACTGAATCAAGTACGTATACCTACTGAAAGACGGACCTAACAGTAGGGGAGAGTGGGGTAAGATGCCCAGGGTGGGAAAGAAGCCCCACCCCCTCTAGCGACGAAACAAAGAATCGGACCTGGAAATTAATGTTCTTAGCGTAAAGCGGAAGCCTGCCTTGTTAACGGCACAAAAAATTGCGAAGCTCAGTTAGGCTACGGCTGGCTGATGACTGCATGTTTTTTTTTGCTGCTTTCAAAAAATATTTTGGTGTTAGAACATTGTAAATATCAAAGAAGGTAAATAATTTTTGCGTCGCTTGCTATAGTCGTGATACATTAGCATGCGTGTACTGTGTCCCAAACAGTTTGTTTCATGGTGTAGTTTTATGGCTAACAAATTGTACTGATTTAATGTTACTTCGGTACCTTGGGGTAAGATGCCCCCTGTCCTGATGGGGAAAGACGCCCCCCTAAATCCGTAGGCTGTCCTTCAAACAGCCCGTCAAATCATTTATTACTTACTTGTGATGTAGACAAAAGCCGATCTGGGACTATTGAGAGTCCAGTACGGTCGGGTGCTCCCCATGCCGGTCTCTCGGCCCACATAGCGACTTTTTGGGCGGCATCTGACTCTGAGAGCCCTCACGACGGCCTCTGTGGGTCCAATTATTGGCTCCAGGGCCCCTCACGACATCCTTTGAGGGCTCCCACGTTGGCCCCACGGGCCGCACTGGCATCGGAGGTCCCCACGATGGGCTCGAGGGCCCTCAAGCATCATGAAGACCTATAAGAGCCCCACAGTGGTCTCCGAACGCCACCACGGAGGCTTGTTTGGCCGCGCTGGACTATGATGGCCCTAACGATGACCTCTGAAGCCCCTTACGACTACTATTGAGGGCCCTTATGATGACGTTTGGTGTCTACTGCAGGCTCGAAGGGACTACTGATTCGTTCAGGCGATTTACGTGCCCATTTATGTCACTTATAGTGCAGGGGGCATCTTTCCCAACGTCAGGGGGCGTCTTTCCCACCCTGTGGGGTAAGATGCCCCCTTTCACTTCTTCAGGAAAATGCTTAATAGCAAAAAAAGTAATAATACTTCAGGCACAAAAGTGTGATATTTTTGGCGAAAAATGATGTCGGCTTCCGTTGAAACTCCAAGTTTTTGCTTTCCCATCGTCATTTTCGAATAATATATGACATAGTAAAACCCTGGGCATCTTTCCCCACTCTCCCCTACGTATGTATGATAAATAACCTTCAATAGTGCCTTCTGGTCAACCAGAGTAGGCATGGGCCGATTACCGACCACGTCAGTGACTGATGAAACACATTTTATGCACATATTCATAAAGGTAACTAATATCGTTACAACCTGGATGGTCATATTAAGTTACAATGTGTAAATATTGCTTGCTGCTAAAAGTACCATGAACCCATGGCCGATTCACCGGTGTTGCTTAGGTCGAACGCTTGATACACTTTAGGCATATGGCGGCAAGTCTTTTCGGATGCATCATATCATCTGTTTTTAGGGCCTTGGCATCACAATCAGCTGTCTTTGGTAAACGTTGAGGTTTGACGAAGTGGGTATCATCGGGATTCTCAGACATGGGCTTACACAATCGTCACTACCGTTAACAATAGATAATAGCTTCATGAAAAATGTGCTTAGTCCATAAGTAAAACGATAGTTACAATAGAGTCGGTTGCAAAGTTTTTAAAATTTCAACCATATTAAGCTGTAGATAGGGGTGCTTTACGTATAACTTGAATTGTGGTTTTTCTATATTTCTCATTTAATGCCAAATTTCTTTCGAAAAGTGTCAATTTTCAAAAAAACCTATCCATGGAATGCATCGTTAAATTTCATATCAGCCTGAGCAAAAATTGATAAAAAATATCAAACGGTTTTAATTTTACAGCAGTTTTACTAAACCACTACCGTACTGTCTCAAATAGCCCCACTGTCTCAAATAGCCCCACTTCACGGTGCTACAGTCTCCAACTCCTCATAGGTTAGAAGTGCTCTTCCGATAATCTTCCTCAGGCATCGTTTAGCAGATCTGACGAGTCTCTCGTAAAATCCACCCCACCATGGCGCACGTTCTAGTATAAACTTCCATTCGATCTTGTCCGTTGACAGTCGGTCTTGAAGTTCGTCATGCTGTCCTTGAATGAACTTGGCTGCTGCCTTGAATGTCTGAGCGTTGTCCGATATAAGGACCCTTGGCGTTCCTTTCCGAGCTTTCATTCGAGACAGGCTACGGAGAAAGGCATCTGTAGAGAGATCCGGACATATCTCCAGATGCACCGCCCTCGTAGAGATGCAGGTGAACAATACAAGGTACACCTTGCCACTGTGCTCATTACTGCTTCGGATGAACAGCGGCCCAGCAAAGTCGACTCCGGTGCAGGAGAATGGCTGAGTCTCAGTGACCCTGAACTCTGGTAGTGCGGGTGGCCGAGGTGCGCTGTAGGTTTTTCCCTCGTGACGTCTGCAGATTCTGCACTGGTGAAGCAGTTCTCTCACCTTCTGTCTCCCTCTGGCGATCCAAAATCGCCCTCTAAACTCCGTTAGGGTCTCCTTCACTCCGTTGTGCCCCACTCGTTCATGACAGTCCAAGATGATGAGATCAGTCAGTTCGTGATCTCGAGGAAGGAGTATCGGATGTTTGGCCTCATATGGGACTTCTGACTTGTCTAAGCGTCCGCCACAGCGCATGAGACCATTCTCCGCTTCGAACACATCCATCGAACACATCCATCGGTTCTGCAGCTTGGCCGCCTGAGGCCCGTTCCTTATGGATCGTTGCGCCGACTTGATCCAGAGACGCTCAGCTCCTCCAACCTCGGAATATTGCAGCGGTCCTGTGATGCGTTCTTGACGGCACACCTTCTTGCGCAGATTAGAAATGAATCTCAATACAAGCGCTGTCGTTCTCAGAAGGTTTCTGAGTTTGCTGAAGTTTCCTGGCTGCAGTACATTAAGGTCCAAGGTGCTATCATCAGACACCAGAAGAGAGTGGGCTCCATTTCGCTTTGTTTTCTTGAGCTCTTTGGCGACCTCTTTTTCAACTGACTCATCAGTTGTTCTCTTTTCAGTTTTCGGCCACGTGTCTCGAATCATCCTTCAGCCAGGTTGGTCCCGACCATCACTTGGTCAGGCCCTTCAGATCACTTCCTGAAACACCCCTGGTTGGAATGTCAGCGGGATTCTCCTGGCCAGGGCAGTAACTCCAGCAGGGCGCCGGAGTGAGTCGTCTGATCTCAGACGTTCTGTTTTCCACAAACTGTTGGAATTCCTTCTCCTCTCGGGTGATCCAATGGAACACTACCATTGAGTCGGTCCAACAGAAACAGCTTGCTATCTCGTAAACCGAGCTGAGAGCAAGTTTCACCCTGACCACAAGTCGAGCGGTCAGCAGGGCAGCCATCAGTTCAAGTCGTGGTATAGTTTGAGTCTTGATGGGTGCCACTCGTGTCTTTGAGGCTACTAAGCTCGCTGCCGTATTGGTACCCTCGATTGTAATATATACCGCAGCTGCATAACCCGCCTTGGATGCGTCTCCGAACCCGTGTAATGACACCTTCATACGCTGGGTACCGGCAGTCTGCTCATCAAAATAGCACCTTGGAACCGCAATTGGTACCATCTCGACCGTCAGTTGTCTCAAGGCACTCCACTTCTTCTGCTGATCTGCGGTCAGCTCGTTGTCCCAGTTAAGTCCGCTAGTATGCAGTTCTTTTAGAAAGACCTTGAGGGGCAGAACCACAGGCGACAACAGTCCCATCGGATCGTAAATACCAGCTATGGTTCTGGCTATCTGTCTTTTCGTCAGCCTGACTTCAGACTCTTCTTCAAGTCTGAGTGTAAGCAGCAGTTCATCCTTCACGAGATCCCATCCTACGCCCAAAACCCTTGAATTCTCAGTGTTCTTCGGACCCGTCATCTCCGTCAGCTCAAAGGAGGCATACGTCGTGTCATCTTCTTGTGCCCTCCTCACTGGTTCTGTGCACTTCTCACGTCCGAGCTCGTCGTCTAAGCGCTTGTTTAGTTCCTCTGAATTTGTCTGGAACTTTCTCAAGTTGAAGCTTGCTTCGTACAAGCAGTTCCGGATGCTCAAAAATGTATCAGCCGCCCCCTCCACATCTCCTGCTCCTGGCACCAAATCATCATATGATCGAAATCTAAGCAGCACATCCAAGAGGTCAGCTGTGAGGCTTGGTCCAGCACTGAGTCAGCTGTTCAGGGACGGTCCGTGGCTGCTTACTGAGGCGTCATACACAACCCGAACCTTGGTTGTGGTTTTCTCCCTTTTCACAATCGGATGGTGAGGCAGGTAATGAATGCGATCCATTCCGGCCGTGCCCTCGGCTGTGCCGTCAACTTCTTCAGTGATGCCTGCGTGAATCTGCTCCCTTATGATCCTATCATACTCTTCCGCTGTTTCTGGATCTGACTTCAGCCGATGCAGGAGAGAGCTGAGCCGTTTCTTGGCCAGCTGGAAGTTGTCCGTTAGTGGTTCGTGATAGTCCTTCCACGGGAGTTTTACTTCATAACGGCCGTCCCGGAATCTGGCCGACTCTAGCAGACGATCATGCACCGATTCATCTTCTTCGCAAATCTCCAATGACTAAGTTCCAGAACTTGTTGAGGGCATCCTGTCTGTCTTCCTGTACCGTTTTCGTTTCCACTCTGAGCGTGTGAGAAGTGGCCAGGTTCATCTGAGCTTCTAGAAATCCACAATCCGTGCTACCAGAGAGAACCCAGCCAACACGCGTGTTGCACGCCACCGGTCCTTGTCCGTCTTTTCCTCGTCGAACTTTGCCCGTCATCAAGAGTCACATTTGATCTGACCCGACCAATACGAGGGGCGTTCAAAAAGTTCTCGGCCCGACCATGAAGGAGTAGAGATACGACGTCGACTTATTAGACCAAAAATGCTCATTTAGTCAAATAACCAGCGTTAAGACAAAAACATTTCGCGCAGCGCTTAGCGAGAGGCCCCTGGGTCTCCACAGCCAAGTGAGTTTTGAACGCATCTGGCACGTCCAAGACGGCTGCTTTTGTCTCCTTGCTGTCAGCGAAGTTGCCACTGCTAAGCAATTTCCTTGTGTTGGGGAAAAGGTGACAACCTGAGGGTGCAAGGTACGGATAAAAAAGTGGCTGTGACAACAACTCGAGGCCACAGCTCACTGCTTCGCTGATCGTCACCCTGCTCATGTGTGCTGGTGCGTGGTCCTGGATCAGGCGCACACTTTTAGTCAGCTTCCCTAGTCTCTCCTTGATATATGCTGCTCGCTACTATTATCGAAGGGAGGTGTAGTATTCATCATTAATTGTGCGCCCCTGTTTTGGAAAGTTGACGAGCAGAGCCCCGCCAGCATCCCAAAATGCAACCACTGTCACCTTGCCGTCTGACTTAGACACGTCGCACACATTTGGTGGCCTTTACTCAGTGTGCTTCCACTTGTGCAACTCGGTCACGCCCTTAGGGTCAACGTGTGACACCCACAATCCCTCCACGGTAACAAGTAGTTCAATGAACTCTTTTGGATCTTCGATATAGGGGCCAAAATTTTCGCGTTACGCCTCCTTTCGAGTTTGCCTTTCCTCTGGAGTCAGCAAACGGGGGATGCATCTTGCAGAGATCTTAAACATATTAATACGCTATCGAAGAATGGCTTTGAGGAACCTGATAGACACCTCCGCTTCTGCTGCGTTGTTCCAGACCAGAACACATGTCATTTTTCACAAAGAAGTGCTTATTTTTCATATTTTCTTGAGTCAATGCTGTTGATGGCTGCCCAGTGTGGGGGTGACCATTAATGATCTGTTGACCAAAATTGAACAGAGATAACCACTTTTTGACGCTACTGTAAGAAAGACAAACCTCAACATGTGTTGGCACTAGCTTTACGTGAATAACGTTTGGTGCATTTTTCTGCAACACATGAACCAAATCACTGTTCTCTTCTGGGCGTCGCCCATTCTGACCGGGAATGGCAAACTATGTTACGATTAATTAGCAGCCTGAACCAATCACAGGGCAGATTGGTTAATGGCTACGTAAGTGGACATCTCAATAACACATCATTGAACACACCGCGTTGCAGGCCGAAATTCCAACTCCTTCATGGTTGGGCCGGGAACTTTTTGAACGCCCCTCGTATATCCACGCTCAACTCTCAACTCTGTGCTGCCGTCGGACGACTCAGCCAAAAACAGGCCGCAAAGATGCTCGTTCTGCTCCTTCAATCCCATGACTGGTTGGCTTTGCAGGGGCCTGCATATGATTGGAATCTGGTAAGCGGTGAGGTAGATGGTGCTGCCGTCCAGGGCCAATATCGGAACTTGTACTACGCCAGCGTCTTGAACCATTTCTTCGTCTGAGCCAAATGTCCTCACCAATAGTCGCTCTTGACGTATCGGCCGCAATCCGAGCCGTTCGCTGAGTTCCGTGCTTATATACGAGCGTTGTGAGCCACTATCTAGAATGAGTCTGGCCTTTTCCATGTGGCTTTGGCTAGCGACAGTCACTTCGGCTGTTTGTAACAAAATGATCTGTGAACTGTCGCTGGATTCGGGGCTGTTGCTGACTTGCAGAGCCGGTGTCGGTGCAGTGTCTACTTCGCCACCCGTAGTGGCCTGCTGTCCAGCGGATCTGTTGCACAAACAGACGCCTTCAACAGCCTTCCAACAAACAAAACAAAACAAAACAAAACAAAACAAAACAAAACAAAACAAAACAAACAGCCTTCCGCCACAGCTCGGACATGGCCTGCCTGTGCATTTTCTGGCCACGTGCCCTCTTTTCAGGCAGACGAAACACCGACCGAATCGTCTCAAGAGGTCTTTTCTTCTCTCGAGTAATCACACTGCACCAAGCTGACTCGTGGCCGGTCCGATTGCAGAAGCAGCACTGGCTGTCCCGTCCCGCCGAAGAAGTCAGCGTGGCTGCCGTTCTAGCTGGTGCTCTGTTGTTTGTCCTACTCGCACGACCGGTTTTCATCACTCGCGACTCTGTGCGCTCCCTCAGTGCGACTTCCTTCCTGAGTTCCCGAACAATACTCTTCAACTCCCATCCGTCTCCAACATTCCGACTTATCAATAAACTCCACGACTGTGGTAGCTTTCCCATGACAACTAGCGCCAGCATAGTGCCATATGTATCCGGTTCCACTCCTAAGCACCCAAGACTCCGACTGTGAGACTCGAGCTCATCACAGAAACGACGCATAGCGACTATGTTGTCTTCTTTTTCAGACACATCCGGTAGTTTCATCAAGTCTTCTAGATGTGCGGATATTATCCTGTTTTTGTCTCCGAACCGTTCCTTCAGTATGCTGACGGCTTCTGCATAATTGTCATTTGTCACACGCAGTCCGCGAATAGCGGCTGCCGGTGAGCCGGAGAGAGAAGCTGTAAGGTAGTGGAAGCGCTCCACGTCAGAAAGCGTTGAGTTTTGATGCACAGTAGAGTCAAATGTGTCCCAGAACGTACACCAATCCGTATACTTCCCCGGGTATGTTGGCAGATCAATTTTGGGAAGCTTCACTCTGTTCTTATGAGCCGAGTCTGGATCCTGAGAATGCTCAGTCGCTGATCTGCTGGCGTAAAGTCTCTTAGCCAGGCTGACTGCGGATATTTTCGCGACTTAAGCTCGTCCCACATATCCAATTCTTGTTCCAGGTCATCTTCGCTGTCCATACCAGCCTGCAGCTGTCTCTGGGCTTCTTGAGTTTCTTTATACAGGCATTCAACATCTTCTGGCCTTTCCTGAATCAATTCTGGCATGCCATTTTCTTGCACTAACAACTCCAGTTGTGTTAGTGATCTTGTCAGAGATCCCCGTCTATCATTTCTCTGTCTGATCAGCTGCGGTAACGATCTTGCAGGCATGTTGCTGCTATCAATGAGAGTTCCTATAACTAATCAAAGCTTTTGTGTTCCCAATCAAAACTAAATGCAGCTTGATGAAATTTTACGTTAAAAGCAAGAGCAGCCTTAGATCTACATTGTACACGCTGCGATATGGCAAGCTTAACATTCCAAAATCCAGTCAGATCCATTGACAGTTGCAATAGGTACTATCCGAGTTCTGTCCTGTCTTTCTATCCAAATTCTATCATCCATCTGTCCGGTGATACTATTCAAATTCTATCCGTAATCTATTCAAACATATTTAAAGCATTTTCAAACACTATTCGGCCCGGAGGACCATATAAAATAATTAATAATAAACGCACTATAAGTGAGTTTTCCTGTCGAATCGAATCACTCTCTCCGATTCCTTTATTTCAAAAACACTCGTGCATTGTTGGTACAGTCTGTCTTAAAAGTACCGCGCAAAGTGGCGGTGGATCCATCAAGCCTGACCGAGAAAGGGCCTGTTTTAATTTAAAAGTCACCGACCAATTGACCTAAGGATGTCAGTTGCTTTAGTGACCCAAATTTAGCAGGCCCTTGCTCAGTCAGGCTCGATGGATCCACCGTCACTTTGCGCGGTACTTTTAAGACAGACTGTACAGTAGGTCTACTAAAAAAGTCCCCCGCTCCAGAGGCGGCCGGCCGGCCGAACCCCCGGATGCCAGCCCCGACTCTATTGCGCAGGCCGCGGCAGCGACACGGGTCAGGTCGCGGCGCCCGGCGAGTGGGTCAGTTGGTGGCGGCCGGCCGTGGAGTGAGGACGCCCCGTGTGTGGGGCGCAGAGATGCCGCAGTGCAGAGGAGGGGGAAGATAGTGACTCTGCACTATGCCGGAAATGATGCCTTTGTGATCTAAGTTAAACACCTGCAGACGCAGTGCATATCCTCCCTCGCCCCATTCCTATTTTATCACAATCCTTCAATAATCCGTAATGACCATTCAACGCAAGCAAGCAAACAAAACAACCCGTTTAGCGGCGACATCATATCGGATAAAAAAGAGACAGTGATGATTAAAATAGACTTAGCGCGGGGGCAAATCGAGGGGTATATACTATATATGTATCACATACCGAGTATTTTATTCCCATCTAGCAAATCAAGACTGGGGATCTTGTCCAACAAGTCAGCGGCCGTTCTAGACACAGATAAATGCTTTGTTTTCGGTCGCATCATTATCTGCAATAATTCGAAGCGAGGTTTAACCCTCGCCGGCCGAGAAGAAGGGGTGAATCCCGCCACCAGGTTTTTTGCGGTAGCTCAAAGCACACTGATGATAGAAGGCTGACATTTCATATGCCTTGCATTTGATTCAAGCCGAATCATTTGACATCAACCACGTTTTCAGGTCAGGTCACTTAACCATGGCGTCTTAAGTAAGCCTCTGCACGGTTGTCGGTTATAAAATGATGCAAATCCACAATGCACTTAGTGTCATATAAGCATAATGGGGAAATATGGAAACTGTTAATCTTGGCGTCGGAAATGATCTAAAATTATACCTCAACTCTCAAGCACTTCAAATCGTGACTTCATACATTCTTGGCAAGGTCTAATGCTTCACTTTTGCATTGTTCACCTTGCGTGACGTCATTTATGACGTCACTATGGTGATAGGAGTGCTTCGTCAATAACTCCCGATCAAAATGAGTTAGCCAGTCGGGACAGCCATCAATGGACTTTGCAAGACTTGCCGAATCAAATGTTATGCAACATGTCCTTTCAACAGTTTCGTGACCTGTGTTGCCCTAACATGACATTGACCTCAGGTAAACATCCTAAATTGCTTCACCTAAACAAAAAAGCATGTAAATCGACGCGTCTGAGAACAGAAAACACGATTGTATCGAAAGGACGATAATGCGACAATTTTTGTGGTTATTTACCAAAAACCGATCGAATGCCTTGGGGCCCTTGACCTGCCCTAAAAGGTCACTGATATTTTAAAATGGGGTACCAGTCGCTGCGTCACGTAACGAAGCAAACGCTCGTTTTTTCCGCGAGGCTCTAGCAGCTAGCTCAATTATAGGAGCTAAACATGGGGTTGGGGATCGCTCCCTTTTCACTCACTATTTGGCCGGGATAGTGTTTGCAATTATTGTTAAAATCTAGCATTTTAAGATTTCAAATGACCCATTTTTCCCGCCCAAGTCTTTCAATTCAAGGTCATAACACCAGGTCACGTCAAGTGACCTTAACTCAAGGAAAGTTCCTGTGCTCATCAATCTAAATACACCGACTAACCGATCGCTTTAGAACTTTCAGCGATTTCAATGGGCAACACTATACCTATGTATTTGAAACGTTTACTTTGCAAGTTTGACATTGTTGACAGAAAGGCCGGGTCAATTTTGAGATCGTTCAAGTCAATGGGAGAAAATTGAACTGCGCTTTTTTGGACGGAACGCATAATAAACACTCTGAAAAAATGTGGTGTTTGATGAGATACAATACTAAATGAGAAAATTGTTTGTTTTGTTGGAAGCCATCTTTTTCGGTCTGAAAAGGCCCTTGCAGAGCTATGACATAACTATGCTCTGGTGTAATTTGTGCGAGCCAGCGACAGTGATCTGCGGAAGCGAGACTGTTCCCATGGGACGATTGCCCTGTCGGGACGGTCCAGCCGTCTCCCAAACCGTCACCACGAAGAGGATTATTTGTCCTGGAAATTGGAATTGATCTGACATCAACTACAGGTTGGCTGGTGGGGTGACCTCCAGTCCAGAGAGGGAAGCATGAAGACTAGGGGCGATGCGGATTGTTTTTTTTTCCTGAGGATAGCGAGGACGGAAGGAATCTAGCACCCTTGACCCTTCCTTATACTGAATGTATCTCAGGCGTTTTTCTCTATCACAAACGCAGTCTCCTAAGCGTTTTTTTTTTCTCGACATCGTGAAGGTGTCATTAATAAAAATATGAAATCCGGGAGGATAAATTAAATATAGAAATTGTGGCCAACAGAAAATTATATCAGTTGCGTTCAACATACCCGTAAGCATGATCACACACCCAGCCATACATATGAGCCATGTAATAATTATTTTTGATAGACATGCTTAACCCTCGCCCATGTAGGGGGGGTTGGTGCAACCCCCCCCCCCTGAGGTTTTTCGGAAATAGTGCAAAAACGGCGGCGCGCAGCGCCGCCAAATTTTGGGTACCTTATGGGGCAAATCTTGCGCATCTTTTGATAAAAAAAATTGACCGGGTCATGTCAGGTCACGGAGTTATGACGTCACAAAGGGAACAGCCTCCGGCCGGATTTTCACAAACTGAGTGCCAACGCCCGAGGTTTCCTGCCGGTGGTACGGAGATCGGTTGATGGATCGTGATGAAACTTCCCATGCATGTTGGGGCAAGTATTGGCTATCATATGGTATAAGAAACTTGACCGGGTCATGTCAGGTCACGGAGCTATGACGTCACAAGAGGAACAGCGTCCGGTACTATTTTTGAAAAGCGCCCGAACCACTATTTTGCTAATTCTTGTCACCTCAATGGGAATATGCAGCAATATTAGCTTCTATAGGGAGCAAATGGACCTCCCAAATCCAAAAATACAATCAGATTTCAAAAATTTAAATTTTGATTTTTCGAATTTCTGCCGCCGACTGTGACCTTGCCGACTTCCGGCGCTCCCAACGCGCCATTTTTAGAGCTAGGGAAACGAAATACATACCAAACGATAGAGAATTGATCAAAGAACACGATAGTGAAGGTTTCAAGTCGATATCTCCCACCGTTTTGCCGCAATCGCCGCCGAAAGTTGAAAAAAGTCTATTTTTCCGAAAATTTGACCTTTGACCGGTCAAAAGTAGGTCAAATGTTGACCTAGGACCAAAAAATATACCACCAATCGCGAGATCTCGGCGAGAGCAATCCGTTGGTCTTTTCCGCTAAGCTCTACGACGCTCCGTTTTCAAACGCCAAGGGGGGGTCGCACCAACCCCCCCCCCCCTGCATGGGCGAAGGTGGCAGATCGCCGTTTACGAGCGAGGGTTAAGTTATGAAATCATCTGAAGTGTTTGTAAAGTTCCACGATACGGATCTAATATCCTGCTATGCATCATGACCATTTCTGGTCAGGTCATGTCTTTGAACATAGGCCAAATTTTTCAAATGACCTTTAAAGGTTAACTTTTGATTCATTCGAAGCGTTTTGATAAGAGGAACACGAGGCTGGTAAAATTAATTTCGAGTAAGTTTTAAGCTAAAAACTTGTAAGTGTTTGTGGAAAAGCAATTGGTTTTCTCATAATACCGATGGTGGCAGTTGCTGTTATTTACGTGCTAAGCCGTTCACCTTAACACGCGCACTGCAGCGGGTCTGAGCCGAACACGAACTGCAGGGGGGGGGGGGTTGAAAACAACCCCCCCTGAGATCTCGAAAACGGCGCAACGTAGCGACAAGCGGTAAACGGCGTTGGATAGGTTAAGATGAGATCGACAAGAAATACTAAGATCATTTTTGGGTCAGGTCAAAAACGAGGTCACCAGAGGTCACCGAAGACAAAATGTTACGATTTTCACAACAGGAATTTCGCGGTAGTTTTTCTTGAATAACTTGTCTTGCACACAAGACAGAGGATCGATTCGAACGCCATCGTTCTTAGCTCGTCAAGGCGCATCGAATGATATATAATATGACCTCGAAAGGTCAAGTTGAAAATTTGACCTCAGGTCAAGGTCATGACCTGACCGAAATAGGTCATGTTGCATATCATTCGATCCGCATTGACGAGAAAAACACGATAAACGTCAAACGGAGTCTCTATCTCTACTCAATCTCAAGTTATTGAAGAAAAACCGCTGGTGACCTCAGGTGACCTAAGATGACCTGGAGATCACCTTCCAAAGGTCATAAGTGATATGTTTTGGTGAAATCACCAACAGGGACCTGTAATACTATGATCCTGAGCGTATTGAAGTCATAGGATGGCATTCAGAGTAAGTTGAAATTTCTCCCATTGACTTATAATGGGCCGGTCGCAAAAATGACCTGACCTTAGGTCATCGATATAAAAATTTCGAGATATACAAGTTGTAGCTCGTGATGACTTTACTATTTCCTGTGGGTTTCAAGATCATATCTCAACAACTGTGGGCTTGGTGGGATTGCAAACTTCGAAATTTACGTTTCGAGGTAGGGTCACTTGACCTGACTTGGTGACCTGACCATAGGTCACCTGGGGTCAAAATTTTTACTCAAGGTGTGCAAAAGTTGTGAGAACAGGTATGCAAAATTTGGCGGCGCTACGCGCCGCCGTTTTCTCGCAATTTGCGAAAAACCACAGGGGGGTTGAAAACAACCCCCCCCCCCCCTGCAGTGCGCGTGTTAATTAAATCCGACAATATTATTCAGACATAGCGGTAAACGAGCTGATTGTTGTGTTAGGTTAGGCTCGGTCGATTTCAGAGTTGGAAGGATGACAGGAATTAGGGGGAGACAGGGGGCCTGGGCAGTGTTTCACGGCCCCACGCTGCAGCACGCTGCGCTGCGCTGCGCTGCTGCATTGTTGCGGCGGTTGATATGAATTCGGCTCCACGCTAGCGTTGCGAGCTTCCGAGTCTGTTGATGTTTCCATGGAAATTGGAAACCCAATGCGCAACGCACTCTGTCCAAGCAAAATTTTACCACCGATGACCTCTGGTGACATGACCTCTGGTTCTGACCCGATCTTAAATTGGCTGAAGTATTTTTCTTCTTCTTTTTGCTACTTTTGACGCTACTTCGAATGCCACTTAAATGGCCAAAGCTGAGTTATAAGAATGATGTTCAATCCCCATTTCCGCTCCAACAGGGCGTTATAGAGTCTAGGCATTCCTGTGGGGCACGGGCTAACAATGACTATCTCTATAATCATTGTGGCCATGAACATCTACTGCCATTCTTAAACACCGGTTTCGCTGCGCTGAGCGGTGGCCGTCCCGTTTGTTGGATCCTACAGCTGGCTGGCGGAAAGCGTTACCGGCCGCCCATCCACCGCCCGCGGGCCGGACCGAGCGGTCCCGCTGACCCTACCTGACCTGAGCCCGGCGCGATATGGGACGGGCAGACGGGGGTTCGGCTCAGCGATGGCAGCGCCCACTGGTGCTGGGGACTTTTTTAATAGACCTACTGTACATCAAGTGGGCGACTGAATATGTCACCGCCAAATTGACAGCACTAAATATCATACATGTGATGTGAAACGATAAGAGGCAGGCTGCTTACGGCTGAAGAAAAGTGATTTTATTGAGATATCTGAAGCAGGTGGTGTCAGTGAGCATATCTATTTGATTGGAAATGGAGGCGTTATTCGATTGCATTGACCAATTTGGCTGTAAAATTTGCGGAAATACTTAAAAATGGGTCTTAAACCGCAATGTCGACCGTGCTTCAGCCTGGTTCAGCTCAAGTTTAGGCCTTGCCTCAAGTGCATAAAGCTATTTATAGTTATTTATATCACCGTGCATAAAGCTTTCTTGCGGGGTATCAGCAATCAGTGTAATTCTATGGAAGGAAAGACTTAGAGTGAAATTGGAATGGATGGTCAAGCACACTGGCGGATCCAGGGGGGGGGGGGCATTAGGGGCATATGCCCCTCCCCCAGACAGGAGCCTGGGGAGGGCATTCAGTACAAGTATGCCCTTCTTACGCCTTCTTACGTTACGTACACTTCTTACGCCTATAACGAGGAACTAAATAAAAATGGTTTAGAAAACCTTCCTAGTAACTACTTTTGTGATCAGAGTCGTTTTAGTCAGCGGCGCGAGAACTTCTTCCAGACTGGGGGGGGGGGGGGGGCTGAACCATAATAGAGATCAACCTAGGGTACCCCCAAATCTAGTTTTCTCACCGGTTTTAGGCCACTTATTTTTCAGACTTTGGTCTTTTCAACAACAACAACAAAAAAACGAAAAAATGCAAAAAGTGAGGCATTCCGTCTCAGCTGAGTGAAAAAACTACCGTTTTGGCAACCTGGAGTAAAGGTTTTAATCTGTCAACTGAGTTGCCGAGCCAGTGAAAGAGGTGGATTTTTCACTTACATGCTTTCTTCCTATGTGACCCACAACCCCTAATTTGGGAAGGACAAGCTGCTCAACGGTTCCTGGCCTCATGAAAAGTTGTGTGGACCGCCCCCACGTCCGCAGAATTGTGAGGGCAAGCTTCCCCCACTGCCCCCTCCCCGGTTCCCGCGCCTATGTATGAATCTATGAAATTATGTTGGTAGATTTCCGATTTCGATTCCTCCAGCTGGGGGGGGGCTCAAATACATTACGAGCCCCCCCCCCAGCTTTTCGGCTGGGGGGCTCAGCCCCCTCTAGACCCCCCTCCCGGTTCCCGCGCCACTGGTTTTAATAACCTCAATTTAGTTGTCATTGCTTTATTTTGTCTAAAAATATGCTGCTTCTTAGTTCTAACCACAGGGGAGTCATGCCGCTTCAACCCTTTTGACCGTATTGTCTAACGATGGCACTCATATTGCGCAAATCATGCAGGAATCGGCCGCCGCCTATGCTTGGGAATAGGGATGGTTAGAATATGATTTACCTGTATGGCCGCAGCCAGTGCAGCGTAACCGGGGAGGGGGCCCCCCCCCCCCACGCACAAGGGGCGCGTGCCGCCTCACTAGATGCATGGTGCCCTATGGGCCCGAGAGGCCCTGCAGTGCCAATTGGCCGCTCAGGGTCTAAGCGTGCCTTATTTCGACTGAGATAAGACCCGCAGGCCTCGTGAGGGCACCTCACAGAGTCACGGGCTCCTGAGTCACATCACACATCACATCATACATCACACATCTCCATAAGGGCCCCACTCCGGCTTCTGAGGGCCCTGTGCTGGCCTCTGAGTGACATTGCTGACCTATTAAGCGTCAGCTCTAATTAGGGTCCTGGCCCACCCGCATGGAACGGCTCCACAGTTCCACACCAGTGTCTCTAAGGGCCCATAACGGCGCCTGTGAGGGTCTCACACCGGCGCCTTTGAGGGCCCAACACCGCCAATCTGAGGGACTAACACCAATATTTCTTAAGGCCCTACATATGCGGCGGCTCTGAGGGCCCCACACTGGCGCCTCTGAAGGTCTTTCACAGGCGCATCTGACGGCTACCTACCTGCACTATGTGGGCCCCACACTGGTGAGTCTGAGGGATCCCAGTGACGCCTGAGAGTGCCACGCCGGTCTCCAGAATCCCGCAAGGCAACTGAAACCCTCTGCTGGCCCTTGCTGGTCTCTTGAAGACCCCTTGCCCAGATGCATGTGTCTCTGGGGACTGAGGAGTGAGGACTCCAACAACGATGCCTTTGAAAGTCTTCACCGGCGACTGTGAGGGCACCACACAGACGCGTCTGAGGGCCCTACACCGCCACCTCTGAGAAACCAGTGTCTCCTGAGGCCCACATCATCGGCGACTCAGGGTCCCACACCGGCGCCTCTGGGGCCCCACACCAGTGCCTCTGGCAGCCAGCCACTGGAAACTCTGTAGGTCCTACACCGGTGACTCTGAGGGCCCCACCGGCGTCTGAGAGGACCATGCCGATCTCTAAGGATCCCACAGGGCTCCTGAAGATACTGCCGGCACTCAATTGCCGGCCTGTGAAGGCCCATTGTTGGCATCATACGGCCTGTTACCGGCCTCTGAGGGCCCTTTGTCGGTCTCTGAGAGGTCCTACTGGATTATTAAGCATTCGCATTTCGCACAAACAACTCCAATGGCCCCTCACACAGCCATCTGTGAATGGTGTGGGCTTAGCGCCACACCAGTGTCTGAGGCACCACAACGACGTCCATGTGAGGGCCTCACACCAGCACCTTAGAGGGCCCACACCGGCTCCTTTGTGGTTCCTGCACCAGTGCCTTTGAGCGCCCCACACCACTGCCTCTGGGGAACCCACACCGATACCTTTGATGGTCCCACGCCAGTACCTCTTAAGGTTCCACACCGGCGGCCCCGGGTCGGCTCTATACACCCGTCATTCTGAGGGGCTGAGGGCCCCAACGTCCCCACCAATTTTCGTCGATTTCTGGCGCTGCCCGGGTATTTGTCCCAAAAGCCTCCTCCTCCTGGATCTGCCAATGGGGGTCAGGTGTCGAACCATTTCTGTTTTTTTTTTTTTAGAAAAAAACACGTGTCAGGGCTATGACGAAAATAAGGTGGCCTAAGTCCGATGAGAAAATGGGATTTGGGGGTACCCTAGGTCTGGCTCCGTGACTTGATATGCCCCCCCCCCGTGCTAAATCCCTGGATCCGCCAGTGGTCAAGCATTGTTATTGAGTGTGGGGAATTCCTGCTGAATCCATAGACATTCAGTTGTGAAGACCTGGTCCTATCATCCTAGTCCAGGTTCGTAGGGGCTTCTTGGCCAGACTGGAAAACATTCATACACTACGCCGGACGCCCGTGAGACCCTCTTGCGCCGAAATTTGGCGCAACCGATCTTGCGCTGAAATTTTTGTGTGATTTGAGCCAAAAATTAGGTGCCTATTTGTGCGAAAATTAAGGCCTTTTTATATAAAGCACATGTGCAGTGTGCACATCTACCGATCAAGGCTATATGAACCAGACAGAGTGTTCCGGGGGCGGGGCCTTGTATGCTCTCCCATGTTTGAGCGTCCGAATGAGTTTTTCATTTCCACAGAAACCCAATGCCTGAATAGTGTTAGCACACTCTTGCTTCATGCCGTGAAACAAAGCTGGAGCCGTGAGCTCCGGGGCCACAAATTTGTGCCGATGTTAATAACGGCGGAGCAGCATGTGCTCCGGCACATCACCCTCTTCTCGGCACACTCTGCGCCGCGGGGCACCGCTTGTCTAGGCACTGCTGGCACGCCGCGGAGTTGAGACAGCCGATTCGGTGCCTTATTGGAGCGAGCGGCTCCAGTGGCCCGCCCTTATCTGGTGCACCGAAACGGCATCCTCTCGGTCCGCTCCGGGGATAGGGAGCGGCGACGTGCTCCCGAGGAGTGGCTTGAATAGTGATTCTGAGCAGTTGTCGCGCCATTCCTGCGTGGCCGCACAGTGAACCGCCCTGGTCAGTGAGTGGGCGTTTAAGGACAAGGCGGCCGCTTGTTTTGTCAGGTCGTCCGCGCTCTCAATCCCCTCGATAGCAGTATTGCTTAGGGTGACCATCCCACCTTAACCCTTGCCCGCACATGGTGGTTGCCACCCCCTTCCCCCCAGCTAGTCTTTCTGCTCTGAACTCAACATTTTTTAAGCTAGAAGGCTGATTTTTCGTATAGCTGCTGCTCTATCCTTTCTTAATATCTACCGAAAATTTCAAGTTTCTGTGATTTTTGGTTTCGGAGACATGACCTTGTTTTTCAGGTCGTCATGACCCAAATGGCCAATTCTCAACATCTTGCGTTTGCCATGGGCCTTGTGAGCTTTTGACACCTTGATTTCGGCCTTTTTTGCCAGTCTCCCACCTATCATCGAACATGTTGTTCGACGATGTACAGGTGTCAAGGTCAGGGTCAAGGTCAACCTAGGTCATCTAAGATAATTGCGTTTTAGGCAAGCTGAATTTACTTTTCGTGGAGTTTTATGACTGCATTTTTGGTAAAAACTTCTCAGATCATGATTTTATGTAATATGGACACACAAAAAATCGGTGCACACATCAGTATACACACAGACACACACAGACATACAAACACATATAATAGACCTTGACCTAACTTGACCTGAAATGACCTCAGCAGCAAAAATCTGGTCGGGTAGTGTGACAAAAAGGTTCTAGCTGGCTTGGCAGCAGAAAACAGCATCGTCGTCGGTATATGATAAGCAGCGCACTTGATATCCAACGGTGACCCAAAACAGCAACATTTTTTTAGTTTGGCCTGACCTGGAAGTTCAATGACTGACCTGAGAAGGTAAAACTGGGTATCATTGGATTTTTCTCTTCCCAAAGAATCTTTTTGGTCTTCACCGCTAAGCTCTATCTCCAACAGGAACGAAATGGCGAGGGGGTGGCAACCACCCCCATGTGCGCTTTAGGATGGGAAAATGGCATGTGCGGGCAAGGGTGAACCATCACAATCAGCAATGACATATTATAGTGCATGTATGGCCTAAACTTTTGAATTCATTTAAAAGGGGGAAAAACGCAAGAAAATGCGTGAATTGAAAAATTTTAAATGAATTCAAAAGTTTAGGCCATACATGCACTATAATATGTCACCTGTCCATTGATAATCCTCAATCAGCAATGAATTGATATGAAATGGATCCCATTTTCAGAACGTGAAGCTGAAGCCGGGCCAACGCAGAGCTGCGGATCGTACACTCGCGACTGGGCTGCTGGAGCGGCCGGCGGCAGCATGGATGACAAACGTCAGCTCAGCAGCATGAAAGTCACGCGGGTAGGTCAGGTTGATGAGCCAGTCTTTTGCTTGCTGTAGCTACTTTGAAACACCTTTGTGCATTTTACAACCGACACAACTACTGACAGGTGTGCAGAGTCGATGGACGATTTGATGACTGACTCCGGGTTTGTCAGAAATGTTTCATCTTGCCTGCAACAATTCTTTGCACGCTCTTAGATTGCAAGACCTAAAATTGCAATATGTTTTAAAGTAATGTGCAGAGCTATGAAGAGGTTCTGGCACAAGTGTTGTTTCTGATTTTAACTGAAAAGGATTGTTCAAAACGTAAGCTTTGTCTTTACTACGACCAAATCTGGCTTTGAAGCATCAACGAACGTTTTAGTGTCTTGGGCCATGCTATATTGACACCGATCAGGAGTGGATTGACACCGATCCGGAGTCGGTAAGATTTGGGCGACTCAGACTTCCGGCACCGCGTGCGTGCGTGCGTGCGTGCGTGCGTGCGTGTGTGCGTGCGTGCGTGCGTGCGTGCGTGCGTAAGTGCGTGCGTGCGTGCGTGCGTGCGTGCGTGTGTGTGTGTCTTTCATTTATACCACTTAACCTTATCTAGATGCTATATCAGTGCTGTTTCCTGTCCGCTTGTGCAATGTTATCCCCTCCCCTACACCGATTGCTGATGGGTTTCGTTCCCTGTGCGTTACAGTTCGCTTTCCACGTCGGTGGCAGGGCTTACCTAGCGGACCGGTGGAGTGGCGGTGGTACGTGTAGCTCACCTGGGGCGGCGGTGGCAGCATTCGCTGTATCCGATCATCTCCCAGTCCAGAGGCCCCATGCACGGCACCGGCCGGCGGCATGGACCTGGTGCAATTAGCCTAGCTCGGCCAGTCGGCCCAGCTTGTTCTCTCTCGGGCCGCGGGCCGACGTCGAGGAGCTCAGGCGGGCCAGTCACATGCTGCAGCTACAGAACCGAGATGGTGGACCTCGTCGCAACGCTGCGCGGGCCGCTGGACCACTCAGAGGATGAACAGGGGGAACCCACCAGTCAACTGCAAAACTACGGATAGCCAGTCGGCCCTGTGCTCTAGACCGGCGACACAGCTCGAAGTTGCAGTGTGGAAGTCCCTGCTTGCGCGGGGAGAAAGATGACCGGATTCAAATCGGCGGCCCCGGTGCGGGCTGTAGGGTAATAAGCGTGCCCCAAGGAGGCGGCACAGTTACCGTGGTTAAACCGTGGTTAACAGTTACAGTTACCAGTTACAGTTAATCGTGGATTGTCACCCAAAGGTTAATGGAGGCATAGTGGTGTGACGGCGGACGGTCGGCGCGGCACCTTCTGTCACGGGATTGACAGTGCTGCAAGGAGTGAACACTTCGGTGGAAATAGAGTGCGGGTCGGGGTGATGAAGTTCATCATTGAAATAGTTGTGAGGATCATCAGATGACAGACAAGAGCGGCAAGCGGGGAGGAATTATACCGGTGCTAGGTAAAGTTCGTTATGATCAAAGTGTAACTGATAATTGTACGATCCATTTGCTGTGCAACTGCTAATTGTGACGTTCATCCCCCCTCTCCCGTGGCCGTATGTATGAGAACGATAGTTCCGGCGATTTTTGACTAGCATTCGTAACATGATGCATGACGATGTATTTGTTTGGCGGGCTTTTCTGCACATTATACATGACCTGTTGTCTTCCCCTACCGCGATATTACTGGTTACCGATTCGCATGCCATGAATTTCACGCATCAGACCTCAATTACTTTATTGTGAACATAAGTGACTACGATTTGCGGGCAACACTTCTTTACAATTACAAATGCGGGCAACACTTCTTACAATTACAAGTATTTGTATTTTGTATGATCATTCAGATCATAATGATCATTCATATTCGTGATTGTGGTAACCTCGGTAATTTGCCGTTTGTGAAACTGTTCGGCGCGGTGTGAGCTGACATCTGCCGAGTTGAGCTCGGACCGAGCATGTTAGTTCTGCGCTGTTGGTTGCTACTATTGATGTCAATTATAGAAAACCAGAGTACCGATACCAAACAAAATACCAACCAAAACCGTGAGAAATATCGAAACCGAACCAACCTAGGAACATGAGGCAAATACCAAATTTATACCAATTTATCTGCGTCATATATTAGTATGGGTTCATAATACCAACAAAATATCAAATATAGGGGGATTGAAATACCAAATACCAAGTTGGTATCGGTTTGGTATCGGTATACCAAAATGTTGGTATCCGATTGACATCTCTAGTTGCTACTCTGTGCTCGTGGTAAATTCACATTATCATTTATACAGTTGAATGACAGATGAAGTTTCGTCTCGGCTTTGCGTGTGATTGGTGAAAGTTTTTTTCCGTTTGAAATTGGTTAATGTGCGTTTTGTGCGCATATTTTTTAACCGGACTTCTTGAAGTATTGAGATGAATACACGAAGCACTGAGGGGGGATGCAGATTTCTGGCTTCTCGTCAAACTTCCTAAGGAATGTTCGAGACGGATTTTGTGGTAAATTTTCCATACGTAGGTCTAAAAAGTCACGTCGATGTCAGGTTAAGTCTGGGAACAAATATCTGCGTTGGTTTATATAATGATAAATATTGTTATTCACCTGGGAAGGAATCATGTTTAGGACGAATATTCGAATCACCAGGTACTTTTTATTTATGGTAGCTTTCGAAATACTTTTAAATATAGCTATATAGCTTTTAAATACAAAACACGGTGTACCGCTGGCAAATGTGTACCGTGTGCTGAAGTAGTGAAAAAGTGCAGACCTGCGGAATTATAATATGTATTTTTTGTATGCATGTTGTTTCGCCGTTTTGACGATTTGCTTATGATGTTGAAGCGCATGTGATAGGCATCTGTCTTTTTTATCATTGCTGACGTCTGTGATATTACCTGATATTTTTACTCTTCATCGAAGAAGCGAAGACTTAATTTAAGCATGTGACCACATAATTTTGGAAATTTGAATGTGCGCCACTTATACGCATCCAAACGATGTTTAATATCACGAAACGAACGACTAGGATGAATTGTTAATTTTGATTTGATTCTATGTGTGTCTAACTGTCTAGGCTGAGGAAGAAAGCCGCAGTGCTTTCCAAAGGTACCATAAATAAAAAGCACCTGGTGTTTCGAATATTCGTCCTAAATATCTGCATTGGCTTTGGAGAACAGCTAACATTATCTAATATTGGAGCGTCCGAGTTTGTCAATATCTGAAAACCGATTTGAGATTTCGCTGCGTGTGGTGGCAATATTATATTTCACGACATGGGACCTTAAAGAAGACTGAATATTCAAATGTTCTAATGCAATGATTGTTAGATTTTAAAAACAATGGTAACAATCATTGCACTAGAATATTTGAATATTCAGTCTTTTCTTTAACATCCCGTGCCTAACCGGTCGGCTGCCGATCGCGGTTGAGAATTAGAGCTGCCAGATTTCGAATGGAAACAAGCACAGTTCCCAAATGTTCTGTTCCGAGAAGTAATTGAGACGCTAGGATAATGTATCCAGTGCAGATTTTAAGAAGTCTGATGAACTGAACAGCCGTTTTTGTCTTTTCTTTGACATCCCGTGTCGTGAAATATAATAATGATAAGTTACGTTATATAAAACCGACATAAAGAAACCAAAGAAAAAGCCAACAACGAGACAAGTGAACGTATTGAATATCAGTTTACAATACACACTTATTCAAAATTATAACAGAACACCATTGCCGTACAGACGACACAAAGTGCTGCGATGATCACCTCCCTGTAGTAGATACACGCAGCACCCCTCACCAGCGCTCGGAACAGACTGAAGGCGCCGGCTGACCGGCCGGCTACCGATCGCGGTTGAGAATTAGAGCTGCCAGATTTCCAATGGAAGCAAGCACAGTTCCCGAATGTTCTGTTACGAGAAGTAATCCAAACCCTAGAATTATGTATCCAGTGCAGATTTTAAGAAGACTAATGGGCTGAACAGCCGTTTTTAAAGAACTTGGCATACCATGTGTCCGTGTTGTAATTGATAACATTGATAATCTGGCAGCTCTAATACGTCAGCTGATAGGACCTAATTATCGTGGTCGGCCGCAACTGGCCGGCGACTTCAGTTTGTTCTAAGCACTGGTGAAGGGCGGTGCGTGCATCTTCTACAGCGATGTGATCGTTGTAGCGCTGTGTGTCGTCTGTACGGCAAGGCTGTTATAATTTTGAATAAGTATGTTCAGTGAACTGGTATTCAATACTTTCACTTGTGTCGTTGCTGCCTTTGTCTTTTTATTCTGTCTAGAATCTTCAGTCTTTTCTTTAACATCCCTTGTCGTGAAATATAATAATGATAAGTTACGTTATATAAAACCGACATAGATAAACCAAAGACAAAGCCAGCAACGAGACAACAGAACGTATTGAATATCAGTTTACAATACATACTTATTCAAACTTATAACAGACTTGCCGTATAGACGACACAAAGCGCTTCAATGATCACCTCGCTGTAGAAGATACACGCAGCACCCCTCACCAGCGCTCGGAACAGACTGAAGGCGCCGGCTGACCGGCCGGCTACCGATCGCGGTTGAGAATTAGAGCCGCCAGATTCCAATGGAAGCAAGCACAGTTCCCGAATGTTCTGTTACAAGAAGTAATCCAAACGCTAGAATTATGTATCCAGTGCAGATTTAAAGAAGACTAATGGGCTGAACAGCCGTTTTTAAAGAACTTGGCATACCATGTGTCCGTGTTGTAATTGATAACATTGATAATCTGGCAGCTCTAATACTCAGCTGATAGGACCTAATTATCGTGGTCGGCCGCAACTGGCCGGCGACTTCAGTTTGTTCTAAGCACTGGTGAAGGGCGGTGCGTGCATCTTTACAGCGATGTGATCGTTGTAGCGCTGTGTTCGTCTGTACGGCAAGGCTGCTATAATTTTGAATAAGTATGTTCAG
>NW_024883420.1:0-87104 GCF_019059575.1 Amphibalanus amphitrite | reverse complement strand
AAGCTATAAATGGGTATGGTAATATACATCGGCAAATCTTATATAAGCACAGAAAGGCTGCTGAATTACGATGTTTTATTTCTAACTCACGTCTTCGCTATCCTTCTGCTGCCTCTCTTGTTGCCTCATCTCCCCTGACCGCGGAGCGTTCGCGCTGTCATGCCGTCCCGGTCAGCAACAGCGCTCCAGCTCGCCCCAAACACGGCCCTCGACGCCGTCGGTCCGCCGAGAGCGTCGGTGACCGCAGCCGAGCGAGCGGGTCCGCTCCCCGACGCGCCGCCTCAGCTGTCGGCACCGACGGCGTTCGTCGATCAGCGGCGCGCGTCGGCGTGGCGAATCCCACGGCGCAGGGCGGATTTATTGGGACCATTTCACGGTCGGCCGCCGTAAACGATGACCAGACGTGAAATAGCATAGACTCACGGACATTAAATAGCGCGACGATATGACAGCGACAGAGCCCTGACCACACAATGGAATGGCTTCCCATCATTAGCTATCGTAATAATGACGGTAGGTGCGCAACAGTTGTCACGAAAATATAAGAAGTTTTGTAACATCCCGAAGAAAAGGGGTAACTCCGCCTTCACTCTATACCAACCGAAGCTGCAGGCTGCAGACAAAGCTTGCATTGTGCGATACTTCATGTCGTCGGCGTGCTCTGCTATACAGACTTATATCCACTGTGCAGTAGTGTCCGATGTACTATGCACTTTCGAGTGCAGCGTTCAACCCCTGCCGTGGCACGTGCAGACGTCACCCGTATTGGACTCGCTGAGTGCCAAGGAAGTCGACAGGCCTGGGAGTGGCCGGAGGCGCCCGGCAGTCACCACCCCCGGGCGGCACCACTGGGCATAATGACGTCACGGTGGGTGACCGCCCCTCCCCTCCCTCCTACCCCTCCCCGTACCCACGGTCTGGGGAAGGAGGGTCGGTGGACGGGGCAGCCAGCCGCTCCGCTCTACCGTCTCAGATATACATGACTGCTGATGGATGTGCCGACACATACTGATGGTGAATTATAGCCACGTTCTGCATGCGCGACTGCGATGGAGGCAGGAATTATTTCGTCGATTTACATAACTGTGTTACAACGGTTTACAAGGCAACCACTACTTACTTATTAATTATTATTAATCGCTTGGCAGTGCGATGCTATCAACCACCAGAACCACGGAAGTGCGAGGATAAGAAGTGCAAGCATTGGTACAATAGCATGTAACTAATTTGATGATAATATTTGAAGTGCAGGCAAGGTGCTGAAATGCGTGAGACGACTGGTCGCGAGCTATGCACGAATACCTATACCTTCTTCGAGCTAGCGCTTGAAATCAGAAGAAACCGATACGAATCCAAGCTGAAAAGTTAACACGATAAGACGATCTGCTTCAAACCGCGAAATGGAAAATAACGCCTCCACTCGCGGCTGGAACCAGTCGGTGCTCTGCTGGACTAACTGGTGTCGGTTTGGGTACAAAAACTGCGGCGGCGGCAGCCGACAGTGGCGTGGGCGGCGGCTGCCGCCGGCGCTGGCTGACCGTTTTCCCACAGCGGCGGAGGCGCTGTTTGGGTAAACCACCCGTCCGACTGCCGGGCGAATGGGAAACATGCCACGGACCGACCCAGATCAGACTCAAACCGACGGTACCGACGGTACCGACCGCCGGTAAATGATCAGCTCACTGAGGCTGAGCTTGGCTAAATGACCTCAGCAGGACAGCGCACTGAGCCTGGCCGATAGCTCAATCGGCTCAGCTGATAGCTCAGCTGTACAGCTCACTCTAGCTCAGCTGGAAACTCACTGAACTCAGCTGGACAGCTCACCGATCCAGCCCAGCCACTTCACGAGCTCATCGTCCCCTCCTGCACAGCGCACCGTACCTTCACCGATACCTTATATTCTGCACTCAGTCGCCCATCTGACCTCTCTCCACATTATGACATTACTCGTCTGTGCTGGCTCGATTGCTATGTTGACTATTGGTGTCAACATGACGATCGTCACGACGATTTCCAATTGTCTTTCATATGTAGGTGGCACGTGAATAAGACCGATGACACTGCAGTTTGCATGTACTGCTGACATGTCGAATGTGAACCAGCGACCACTGACAATGGGAAGCAATCGGACAGCGGTGTCAGGCGCGTCGTCACCGATTTCTACCACATGTCGTTCGGTATCAACAGACCACAGCTGGAGGTTTGGAGAGTTGATAGTGCAGGGTACTGGACCAGAGGCCAGTTTTACCAACAGAAAAATAGCCGCCCGCGAAATTTTTTGCCTTAAGACCACTTCACATATGGAGCGTAAATGGTAAAGCCCTATCCACTTACGTACCCATCGTGTTTACGCTCCGTATGAGAAGCGGTCTTTTGGCAAAAAATTCCAGCAGGCGGCTATTTTTCTGTTGGTAAAACTAGCCTCTGGTCTGGTGCTGCTGCTGCTGTCTCATGTCTATCCATGTAGGCGCTGATGTTGCTGATATCTGATATCTATCTGTGGGTGCTGATGCCGGTACTATAAAAGTCAGCACCGGTACCGGACCGGTCACTGACGTCTCGTTACGCTCCACTGCACACGGGGTGCGTCCGGTCACGCTCCTCCCTCCAATACCCTCCAGTCGGGAACGGTGACGGTTGTACTGGATGACGCGTGCCATCCACCACCCACTGAGACAAAGACACACCCATGAGCTTTGCCGTCTAGCACCGACCTCGGACCAATGCAAATATACATATAACGTTCTTCTCCATCGCTTCACTCGCTAAGGCTTGACGGCTCTTCAAAGCTATAGCATTACATAACTCAATGCACGGAAGCAGTTTTGCAGTCTTGTCACTCACCGCAGTCACACAACTCTCACTACCAGTCTAACTGGTCATCTCTGGTCGGGACTATCTGCCCATCTGACCGACTGATCAGCGTTGACTTTCTATTCCACTTCCTTAGCTGATCTGACTCTATCTCAGGCAGCAGACCTACCGGCGACGCCAGGCTTCAGACTAATTTTAGACGGACCGCAAGACGACATAAAGAGACGGGTGGAGGGAGAGAGAAAAAGAGAGAAAAAGAGAGAAAGAGAGAGAGAGAGAGAGAGAGAGAGAGAGAGAGAGAGAGAGAGAGAGAGAGAGAGAGAGAGAGAGAGAGAGAGAGAGAGAGAGAGAGAGAGAGAGAGAGAGAGAGAGAGAGAGAGAGAGAGAAGCATGGCTTCAAAGGGTGATGAGCGCGGATACAAAATCATGCCAAGCTGACGAATGAAAGACTGTTGTGCTCGGATGCAGAAAGACATTAAAACTAATGCATATATGGAGCGAATAATGCGAAACGGACGAAACCGAATGGAATTGGGCAGAAATGAACGCCCGTAATGGCTGTCTGTCCGAAGGATGAGAGGGCCACAAAGATGAAAAGAAATGCAACAGTTGGGGCGAGAGCAAGATCACCGGATAGTTTTCACCAGCCATCTGTTGGAAAACAGAGCGCAGCCGTGGTCAGTGGCGCTGCCCCGTTCCGAGATTGATCGTTCATGCGCGGCCACCACAGGTGTTTTCTGTAGCTGTGAGCTGTGTATAGCGGCGGCTAAATATGGGCCTTCTCTCCTATCACTTACCGCCCACCTGGGGCGAGCGCGGCGATACAAGAGAGAGAGAGAGAGAGAGAGAGAGAGAGAGAGAGAGAGAGAGAGAGAGAGAGAGAGAGAGAGAGAGAGAGAGAGAAGAGAGAGAGAGAGAGAGAGAAGAGAGAGAGAGAGAGAGAGAGAGAGAGAGAGAGAGAGAGAGAGAGAGAGAGAGAGAGAGATGTGGCGAAGTAAGAGGAAAGGTGAGGATCTCCGACTTGGAGAGAGCGGGAGGGGAGAAACACGAATAAAAGCAAAGGCGAAGACGTTTGTATAGTTCGTTCGCAAATCGATAATCGATATCTATATTCTCCTACAAATCAGCCGATCTCAAGACATTTGTTGTGGTTGGCCGAAGCATACTTTTACTGTGCCTATGTGCTAACGATAAGAAAAACTGATATCCTATGCGATTAACAGCCCGTTCATCGAGACCTCATCTCATTCGATTATATCAGAGCAAATCAAGCACGAGTGAGTCTGGGTATTGCTCTGATGACATTGAATCGGTTTTTAGTAAATCAGAGGCGCCCGCACATCTCTCAGACCCATATAGGAGACCGTTCGGCGCTGTGAACTCACAGCCGCGGAGTTCCGGCTGTACCACACCGGCACCCGTCCCCTCCCTCCCCCTCCTCTCCCACCCACATCCGGTCCTTCGGCGGCTCCTACGTCAGCCCGCGGACAGCTCCGGTGGGTAATCGCAGCCGCCGCGCGAGACCGGCGGATAGCTGCGGGTAGGTAATCGCAGCCGCCGCGCGCGACCGCACGGCCAGTTGGGCTCCAATGAGGCCTGGCTCCTCCAGCCGGGGGCCTGCTGTGGGTCCTCAATGGAGAGACAGGCTCCGCGGGCCGGTCACTTCCCTCGCCCGACCCCGTCCGGTCGTCTTCCCTCGCTGGACTTGCCATCATCGGTGCAGTATGCATATGCGGCCGGTCTGTATATTTTAAATTTGTTACAAATATACCTTTTACATACAAATACACCGAAGCTCAGCGACCATTACAAAGTTTCATTCCGTCGTTCTTTCTGCTGGCCAGCAGCCGTCGCCGCCGCGGTGGCGGGCTAAATAACTGTTTCTGACGGCGTTATCGGTCCGCTAAATCAGTTGGCTTCCTCTGCAGCCGACCGAGACGGATCGGAGTGCCGTCGATCTCCACAACTCCGGCCATGGCTGCCGTCGACCTCCTGCAGTCATTGCAACCGAGCACAACCGACCTCTGTCCATTGTATCCGTCTGGCTACTGCGACCAACCACGACCATCAACGGGTTCACGGGCTCAGTATTCATAGTCCGGTCATTCCCAGATATCAACAATGACTGATCTCCAGTCATTGTTGTCGAGTATGGTGACCTCTAGTCATTGTTACCAAGAAAGCATGGCCAAACTCTGGTCAGTCCGTCCGCTGTACAATCAGTTGTCATAGACAGCGGCTCGGTTTGTCGACGGCAACAGTATGAGGCATGTCTGAGTACTGTGGTGGCTGCCATTATGTCACTTCCTCAGTGTTCATGCTTTATCCAACAGCAAATGTGGTGATCATACGCGGGAATTGTGATGCAAAGCTAGTCATATGTCGGGGCTTATCGCAATCAGATGACACATTTACATGAAAATGTACATATGTATACCATGCTTTAGATATGTCAGAACGAGGATGGATGGAACTGATCTGACCTGACCTGGTGTCGCCTGACCCTCGCCGTGTCTGTGTTCCAGCCCCATCTGAGCGAGAGAGTTTGACCTAACCTGACTTGACCTGACCTGACCTGCCCTTGTCTGTGTTCCAGCCCCGACCGAACGAGGCTGGCGGGATGTACGGCCGCGGCGAGATCGTGCGCACTTACGCCGCCGGCTCATCAATCCCCGTAGGCGTCGAACTCACTGCCAACCACAAGGGCTACTTCGAGATGCGCGTCTGCCCGGTGAACAGCAACGCGCGTCCAGCCACCCAACGCTGCCTGGACCGCTACAAGCTGCAGCTCTCGGACGGCGGCGGCGTGCGCTACTACCCGCAGCCGGCCTGGAACGGCAAGATCCAGCTGCGCTACCGGCTGCCCGCCGACCTCACCTGCCGCCAGTGCGTGTTCCAGTGGCGCTACGTGGCCGGCAACAACTGGGGCACCTGCGGGAACGGCACCGAGGGCATCGGCTGCGGGCCGCAGGAGGAGTTCCGAGCCTGTGCCGATGTCAGGATCGTCGACGAGGCCGGCGAGTTTGACGAGACGCGCTACGACTGGGCGGACGGTGAGCTGGGAGGCACGGTGCCGCCCTCGGACGAACGGCAGGCGCTCGTGGCGGAGACCATCGCCGCAGTGGTCCTCGGAGTGCTCGGCGCGCTCGCCTTCTTTGTCGGTGTCTGCTGCTGGGCGCTGGCGCGGCGCCGCGGCACGCGCAACAACAAGAAGAAACGCGGCGTGACGTTCGGCCGCCAGATCTTCCTCATCTCCAACCCGACGCTGACGCGCAACGGGAAGCTGTCCAAGCCGACGGCGGCCGTGTCGCCGTCCGGGCCGGTGGGCGCACCGGGCGACACCAGCGCCATCTTGGAGGTGTCGTCCAGTGACGGCAGCACGGGCTCGCGCGGAGGCGGCGCACCGCTGCAGTTCGCCGCCGACGACCAGTCGCCCGAGCCGCCGGTGGCGCCGCGCAGGAAACGGACTGCCCGATCTCCGGCCGGAGAGAAGCCGGCACAGGAGTCGGCTCAGGAGCTGGAACAGGATCCGCGGCGGGCGGGAGCGCACTTGCACATCAGCCGGCCCACCCAGGTGACCGTTAACGGTGTCTCCGTGGTGCCCGACCCGATGCCCGATGTCGTAACGCACTGAGCTCTGGTGGCGGAGAGAAGAGGCTCAAGTTCTGTCAGCGTGCGCCAGACGGTGTTGAGGTCTGTCATCGTGGCCTCAGTCGAGGAAAGCGTCCAGTCGTCATCGGTCTCGGTGATGTAGCTAGGACAGACGCAGATGAAACTCACACATGCAAAATGTAAAGCGGCGGAACAGTTGACTACGTTTGTGCGTGTGAAAAGCCCGAATAGGGCGCGAGGAATGGCATCTCTCAGGGATAGCATGAGAAGGGTTGAATATGTTTGTATTTGTAGTGGGCACGTGCAGTATACGCTGTGCACCCGGTAAGCAATAAGCAACAGTATTCTATCCAGTGAGACCCAGCTAGGGTTTTATGTCCTTAATCAATGAGAGAATTCGAAATTTCGCTTGTTGCCAGCGAACTTTCCATAATTCCAGCGTTGAAACCGCCTCGTTTTCGCGGCGTTTGCACCCCACTCGACCTTGCACTTTTTCGCACTCCATGACATGTTTTGCGATGACAAGATAACTGTTTTTTAACATGGATCAGTGATCACGATATGTAAAGGAGTCGCGAACACCGACTAAGAACGAACTTACCTTACCATGACCAAGCTAAATGTCATTCAGTTAAGAGTTACAGTTACCTACCTATCAAGCGGCTCAGCTTGACAACATATCAACCAATCCTGCCATTTTTCAGTGACTGTTTCACTTGGGGTCGTTTTTAGAATGCTTTGTCTCAGATATTATTCCATGTTTTCTCCTCCGTTATTTCTCGTCTAGGTCAGCTGCGTGCCTGGGATATCAATTAACGCGAGCGATTGAGTGCATTGGCTGAATAAGTCAGGTGCAGTGCGTATGAATGGTTTTGGCGGCCACTGGGAGATGGTACCGCACTCATATTGTACTGAGTATTGGGTCTATGGCTGTCAGAATGAGCCATTGTCGATTGCTGCAACAAAAGAACTGAACGTGAGGTATGTTTGCGTATCTACTGTCTACGGTCCATGTGTGTGTGTGTGTTTTTTTTTGCGTGCATGTGTCTTACTCATCTGCACGATGCTCACGTATTGTATGTACGCGTGAGCCCAAAAGATAAATACACATCGTTACGTACCTACTAAATAAAAAGATCGTTTGAGGATGCCGTTTGTCGGCCTGTTAGGATCCGAGCCCTACCAACGATTAAGGCAACTCATATGGCGTTGCATAGTAACAGCGGCTTTGATATCCTAAGATTAAAGGGACCCTCCCACCTTCAAAAAAGTTTATGAATTGGCATGAAAGTGATGTCGCTCGGTTCAGAAAGAGCGAAAACGAATATCTACCAAATTTCACCGAAAAATATTCACCGGTTTTCAAGATATTATACTTTTACTTTTGTTTACTTTTTTGGGAACTCTGCTGTTTCTAGCGACTTTATTTTAGAAGTGCGGCGTTTGCGGCAGATGTTGCGCGCAAATAGCATATACCACCGCGTGCTACAAAACGTTTTAGTCAAACATTTAAAAATCGTTAGATATCTGCGCTGACGTCACACATTCAGAGGGGTATTCCTAAGCATTAGCCCCTCTGAATCAAAATGCTGCAATTTTGAAATTCAATATTTCCGATTTAAGGCATTTCTCGATGTTGTGAGTGCCGAAACCGGTAATTGTGAGCCAGGGACCCCATTTTGGCTATCTCAACTCAAATCTAATGTTAAGGTGGGAGGGTCCCTTTAACCGTTGCTTATAGCCTTACCAATAAATTGCATAAAGGACACCTGTTATAAGATGTCAACCACACAAACATCGTTCACTGGCGCTACCTATGTAGTTCCACTGGCGCCGCTAGATGGCTTTAACTCGGAACGCCTGGAAGTAGGCTGTGCCGCACGACTTGAAGCTCACTGCGACTGCAGTGAGCTTCAAGTCGTGCGGCACAGCCTACTGTCTGGCCTGACATCATGATGTCCTGACATCCTGACATCATGATGTCAGGCCAGACCTGTTATCTGAGGCCCATGACCTTTGATACTGGAAAAAAATGACTGCCAGTCATCTTCTTTCCTGATCCGGGATCAGATTTGGAATCCGGGATCAATTCAAACCATAGGTATATGTACCTACATTGTACAAGCATCTGTATGATGAAAAATAAGGCTAATTTAGTTTGTCAATACACAGTAGTGTTGAGCGGCGAGGTGAAATTTTCATCACGTCCTAAAAATGATAAAGAAATTGCTCGTACCTTCCATTAAAATCAATGTACCTTTAAAAAAAAAACATTCCAAACATCTGCTTGCAATAAAGGTACGCATTATGTTGTGTTTCTTTTTTGCATTTTAACTGAACCGTGATCATTGTTCATTAGGCATTACTTTATTAATCGTAACATTGGATCATAACATTTAACATTTAAGCTATGCATAACAGCTCAACATTTAATAAGTCATATAAAATATCTAATACATTTACTAGAAATTAAATTAATCATTATTTACTAGAAATTAAAGGCGTAGATAAAACATAGGCATAAATTGCATAAGCTACTACCATCACAGGTTATCTATGCAAGAACTTTAAGAACATTGAATTATGACAAGAGTCTCATAACGCTGAAGGCTACCCTAAAACGGGACAATGACCGCTTGAGAGACAGTAAAAAACGTAACACAATTGAATGCCCAACCAAATAATGAAATAAACGTTTCACAATTAAGTGTGCCAATACACGCTCACTAGTGAAATGATGAACGCTTGAAAATAAACAAAAGCATAGATAGGAAATAGTTTCATTGAGGCACTCAGACTTCAAGACGAAAGTTCAATAACGTTGCGTTTAAATAGTGTTCCTGTTTGCTCTCAGTTTAGTCCTTTCCAGCCAACTCGCTTGCTCTCCACGTCATTTCGTCCGCCGTTCATCGTCGGTTTACTGTTGTGTGTGCCGTTTTTCGGCGCCGGTGGGAGCAGTGCCAGCGTCATCACCGCTCCCAGTGCGCCGGTCGACGGAGTGTGAGCGCTCCCACAGTGGGCACCGTGCTGAGGTCTCACATGGCGGGCGCCGCGGGGTGAGCTGAGGTCTCACAGCGGGCGCCGCACGGTGCGCTGAGGTCTCACAGCGGGCGCTGTGCTGGGGTCTCACAGGGGGCGCCGTGCTAAGGTCTCACATTGGGCGCCGCAGGGTGAGCTAAGGTCTCACAGTGGGCGCCGTGCTGGGGTCTCACAGGGGGCACCGTGCTGAGGTCTAACAGCGGGCGCCGAGCTGGGGTTTCACAATGGGCGCCGAGCTAACGTCTCACAGTGGGCGCCGTGCTGGGGTCTCACAGTGGGCGCCGCAGTCGCAGTTACCTGGTGACAATCGGCGCCGAGGCCCGGCGCCGGCCGTTGGGCGCGTGACTGCGAGCCGTAATCGCCCCCGGGCAGCCGAGTGGAGCACGGCCATTCCGGCAAACGACACTAACGTGCCGATAGCGGAGATATTGCTCTCCCCTGCAGCCGGCAGTGCGGCGGGACGGAGCGGGTATCATCCGACGCCGCTGTTTGAAGATGTGCTGATGTGGAGTGAAGGCACAAACACAACACCCGTAAGTAAACACCAGCAAGGCCAACACCAGCACAAACACACATTCCTACATTTTACACACATCCACAGTACTGTGGTACTTCTACGTCCTTGCTCAATTCCGCACAGCAAGGACGTTCGGTCCTACCTTTCGTGATCAACGTTCAGTCTTCAAGGAGCGGAGCCTGTGCTCTGTGTTGACGCTGCGCTTTTCCGGTCGTTAATTTGGAGCCGGAACTGGATTGTGGCGCATATCAGACTGCCGTCAAATTAGTGGGCCGTGCTCAGCAGCGCCTCTCGGACGGCTGGACCCTGTGACGCTTTGTGCAGCTTCTTCTTCAGGCTGCATTAATTAGCGCTAGGCCAGATTAATTAGAGAGAGAACGTTTGGTGGCTACTCAAGCTGAGACCAATTCCAGGCACTGTGCCAAAAGAACGGTGAAGTCCAAACCATTAAAGTTTAGGTATAAGGCTGTGTTTGACTTTGATGTCTCGCATTGTAACCTGATGAATCTAACAGCCTGGACGTGGAATGATACCTCACCGTTCCGCTTTGAGACAATGGTATGACTTATGAGTTTTTTGTCCCTGTAGCAGACAGTTCCTCTCTCTAACCCTCACTCTAACCCTCTCTCTCTCTCTCTCTCTCTCTCTCTCTCCCTCTCTCTCACCCACTCTAACATGAGTCGAAAGCCAGTTGACTCGGACCGCTGAGCCGGGTAAAGCCGAGCTTTGGAAACACTCGACTGAAAGCATGAAGATTGAAGGATGGGCGAAGGAGGACGTCGGCTTTCACAGTTCTATCACGGCCTTTTGGGGGTTCTGTATGTGACTTCTCCACAGGCCACGGTTACGCGGGTATTTATCTGTAGGTATAACTGACTTCCTTGACATATCCCACCTTCACAGTGCATATATGTGTATGGTATTTTATAGAGGTAGGTAAGTATCTACGTTTTCCATTTTCCCGTTTTCCATGAAGAGAGTCATGCTGGTCGCCTCTCGCACTACCACGAAATATGGTTGGATACCTCAGCTAACGCTGATGAGTTTAGTTTATCTGCACGAAGTGCTTCTGGAAGCACTCCTTGAAGTTCGTGCCAGATAAATATTGTGCACACTGCAAAGTGCACACGCCATTTGCGCCTTTACATGTCAATTCGGTCGTCAACCAGTGCGGATGTCCAATGCATGCACGATACATGATGCCCCTCTCCATGAACATAAAAATGTTTGTGGTTTGAGCTCTGGGACGTATATTAATCAAATTCCTTAAATGTGCACCGTGCTATATGGCTTGCAGTGAAGCCTCTGAGAGCAGCGTGCCGAATAATCACGCGTTCCATAATGCATCATTTAAAATTCTCGTCAAACACTAAATGCATCACATCTAGCTGCAAATGGGGCATTTTAATCTGAATGGAAAATTCGTAGAATAGTTTGATGCAGTGCTTGGGTGTTCTAAATGACAGGGCTTGATAAATGGGCTCTCACGTAACTGCAATCTAAAGAAATCGCCAACGGCCATTCGGCACATAACGCCATTATATAACTGACCGACATTCAATTGACGCTAGCTACGGATAAATCGCACACCAACAATAGCACACATGCTCACTGTCTAGTGCGAACCTCAAGATAAACACTAATTTGACAGCCTATATTCAATCAATCAGTCACTGAGCCGTAAATATTGCTACTATGAATTGAGTTTTATTTTTGAAACAGATCCTCCCCGTTAATAATTGACCGGTCGCCCGTGCCTATAATAGGCACTGACGACTGGCCACTAATTATAAACGAAACAGGCAGATTAGCGGTAACACGACAGGGACCAGATTTTTCTGTCACGCATTTGTTAAAGTCAGAGGTCACCTATGGGTCGTCGACTGTGGCGCAGAACCGTAAGTCTCCAGACTCACTCCCCAATCGATTGGCCCCTTTCAAAATAACCCACGGTGAGCTCATTCTGTCCGAGGCCAGACCTAAGGTGGCGGACATTTTCAGGACTGTGCTCGCTCTCTTGAGTAGGGTCATGGAATGCTCCATCACCTTTGATCCGTATGCTCGCGGGCCCCATCAGACCAAGGCAGTGTCTAGATCAGTCAGGGCGCTCAGCAGCCCATCTAAATTGGATAGGCTTGTATGTATGTGACTCACGTGAGTTTTTAGAAGCATCTGATTATTTATGACAAGTTGTGGGAAAATGAAAAATCAAATAACTCAAAGGCATAGATAGAATTACTGACCAAAAATACCTATTGTCCGAGTAAACACCAGCTTTCACACTGACACGAGTCTACTCGTCGAAGACCATACAACAAGCCAGCGTTCTGGCTAGCGTGAGTCAAAGATTGGTGCTCCGCCTCGAAAGTTCACTCATTCGTTCACTCAAGGACGACGCCAGTTGCCTGGCCAAACTTTACCGGCCAGCTGTAGGGCTCTCGGCGGTCCTCAAATGCGTTGGAGCGAAGGCTACGTGTCCCGGGTGGCAAGAGCAGATAGCTGAGCACTGGTAGGTACTTACAAAACCAGCCTGGTTTCACCGCCGCGCTGGGACATTGAATGAACATGGCATGGCAGTCATTGCGGAAGTTACAGCGTCAATGCTCGTAAACTATGGTTAGCAGCAATGTTGGCGTTCTCTGCAAACGTGCATGCCAATGAAACATTTCCCATAACATTCGTCCACTTTAGCAAAACGAATTGCTACAACACAGATCAAGAATATCGACAAAGCCGATGTTCGGACTAAGGGAAACATTCCCTCAATCAAAAACCTAATAAAATCGTCAGCTGTTTTGTGAAAGTTACAAAAAGCGGTGCCGCATGAAAAAGGCTTAAATCCCAGAAAGCGATAGCATAGCATTTCAACTCAAGACGGGGAGGAGAGTCCGAAAACCAGCATCATTAAACTAGCTTCGTTAAAAATAAAGTATATTCTTAAAATAAGCCATAAAACGGAATCAACACCACCATTAAACCTTTCTCAGGGATTGATATAAATGTCATGGGCGAAACACTCGTACGTGTTACCGACAGCTGGGTCTTGACCCTGACCCGATTCGTTCCAAAAAGACTGACAGTTCTAGCATTGAAATGGCGCCATTAGAGCCCAGAATCGGCTCTGAGGAGGTATCGTGGCCGCTTCCGCAGGCCGTCTGAGCTGACAGTGGGGTGATCAGCACACATACAGCCCGTCGCAGCTCCGGCTGATGAGTTGAGCGGCGCGGCAGGCCGTCATCAGCGGCAGGCGTCATCAGCGGCAGACGTGACCGGAGGCGACCGATGACGCCGGAACAACGATCGCTAGCGCTGTTCTGGGTCACACCTGTGACCGATGTCGCTGGATAAAATTGGTGACCGATGGCATAGCTCCGGATCAAACTGGTTAACGATGGCACTGGGTCGAACAGACGACCGATGGAGCTGGGTTGAACACTCGACCGATGGCGTCTGGCTACACAGATGACCGATGACGCTGGATCGCCATCGGCTTCGGACGCTGCAGCGCGGTAATCACAGGCACCAGTCTGAGTGGGTGACAAGATTGTGCCTAGGTGGAGCGCCGTATGTGAGCAGTTTGTCAGTGACCGCGGTGTTTACCAGTGACGCACTCACTATAACCTGTCGAGACCATAGAGATCTTATAATATTATAAGATCTCTATGGTCGAGACGGGCGGTGACGCTCGCAGCCTCAGTCTAGTTGTCCTCGCAGTGGAAATGTAATAGAAGATGCCGTTCAATGGCTATTCATTGAATGGCGGCCCGGGCGGCACAGCACTGATACTGATTTAGCCGCCTAGAAAAAAAAAACAACAACAGGTGGTCCATTCCGACAAGCAGGTTATATTGCCACGGACAGTGTGGTCGCTCCCACGTGGTGCTGCTTATTCCCAGGTAGGTATTCTGTGTAGGATGAATGTGACGTCATAGGACGTCAGGTGCACCTCTGGCGTGTAGCCAGCGCGGCAGGGGATGGATGTTCTGAATACTGTCTGCTCCGGGGAGGTGTCACTCTGGCGCGGACATCTCTGGGAATGATGATTGGGTATTAGCTGAGCTGTCATGGGAATTTTGGAAGGCATATTGGGTAGAGATAAGTTGTGCGATGATAATGTGGCATTGCACTAATTACAATCATGGGATGTGCACGGCGCGGAAAATCGACTTAAGCTAACAACATTTATTTGGAAACACTTAAAATGGATTATCCGAGTATTTTTCACATGTTGATGTTGATCACAAACGTTACAGCAAGAAACCTGTGATAAGTCTCTGCAGCTGAGCCGACCAGTGCCTCTCTGAGTTCTCTGGGCTGCCGAGTCAGCAGCTCCACCCGAACTACCATGTCGTTGACCGGAGACATTCCGCCTGGTCGCAGTCCCCGGTCAGCGCCGTCAAGAGACGCTCCACTCGCGCTCAGTGAGAGCCTCTAGAAGCTGGCTCACCATCAGCGCATTGGTGGCGGGGTCGGTGTGCAGCTGCTGCTGCTCGCAGACCGAGTTGTCTGCGCCGGGTTGCGGGCGGCGGCAGCGGCTCAGGAGCCAGTGCTGCACCACTGGCAGGTGGGACGACCACAGCGGCACGCCGGCCTCCAGCACCGTCTCCGCGAGCAGGGCGTTCGTCACCACCAGGCCGTGACCGGATGCGGGGCCCAAATACCGCGTGTAGCCGTTCTTGGCGGCTTCCAGCATCCAGGCCACCGAGGTGCCGCGCCGCTGCAGCTGCCGCAGCTGTGCCATCAGCGGTCGGAGATCGGCGCGCAGCTGCACGGTCGAATTCGTTGAGCCGTCCTGGTACAGGCCGTGGGCGATGACGAGTCTGTGGGGCGGCCGCGCGGCTAGACGCTCCAGCAGCTCGGCCAGCGCTCTGGTCAGGTGTCGCCAGCGGAAATCGAAGAGCACGCGCTCCCAGTCGGCCGCTAACGAGCACCAGAAGTTACTCGGCTGCCAGCCAGTCTTGGGTAGCGCTGCCAGACAGGTGTCGTTTGTGGCCAGCGCCGGCGCGCGCGGGTCGTCACTGTCGGGCAGCGGCGGCGGCCGGTCGGCGCGGGTGCGCAGCTCAGCTCCCAGCACCGCAGGCAGCTCCTCGAATACCTGGCGCATCCGCGAGTGGCCGGCCAGCACCACGTGCTGATGGGAGGAGCGCAGCGCCTCCAGTACCGCCTCCTGAGAGTCACCTGCGCCAGGGATCTGCGCAGGACCGTCCGCCGCGCACACTATCGAGAGCGCACTGCAGGCCACCGGGCCGGGTGGCGGCACTGCCCTATCAGCCGGCCGGGCCGACCCCGACGACAGACGGTGAGTGAGCACCAGACACAGAACCACCGTCACGGCGGCTGCCACGATGAGCTGCCGCCACCGGCCTGCGTTCCACATTCCCGTCACGGCATCACACTCGCGGGCCGGCGCTCCCCGCCCCGACCGGCCGCGCCCGGTCTGCGGACTGAGCGAGGGCCGCGGCGGCCGGCCGGCCTTGGATGCTGCGGCCGCCGCCTGCGGCACCGCGCGGCCGAGCCGGGCACGACGGTGAATGACCCCGGCGAGAGAATTCATCTCTGACACGGAGCTACAGGAAGGGCGGCGCACCAGGACCACCTGATCAGCGACGAACGCAGCAAGAGACACCGGCGGGGTCGGATTGGTCTTATGCCGATCGTCGTATCGCTGACCGCTTTGCTAACTTATCACGTAGGTAGGTGCGTGCATTTTTCTTAATCGGTACGATTTAATATATGTACACTGAAAACCAAAATGATTCTCCTGATGCCTTGTTCATGGGCATTCATACCGTATTCCCTTTTCGCTTTTCCGTTATGCCTATACATATACCTAAATGCAATGAGATTATGTTCATGTCCAAAACCGTGTGTTAGACAGAGATGAACGTTTTTTTTTCTATCTTATTTGCTTCTATAAATGGGAAAAACATTTCCAGGTTTCCAGTAGAGCATCTCCCCTCTCTGAACGAGAAAGAAAGTATATGACCATCATTTCATATAATTCAGCTGCATCCTATGTCGCTGATGTCAGATCAGTCTGGTTTTGGTCATTGTGCAGATGTGGTTACTGCCGGCCGATCTGTCAGGGCAGGCTGCCAATATTATCGATGTGAGGGGGCACGCCCGGAGCTGCTTCCAGAGGTGGTCGGCGGCCAACAACAGATCGATCTGCGCGCCAGTTAGCGCACTGACCTGTACGGTAACGCTGACATCCAACGGCAACAGCGCCGGCCATCTGCTGGTAACAGCACTGACCACCGGGTGGTAACAGCACTGACCACCGGGCGGTAACAACACAGCACACTGGGCGGTAACAGCACAGCACACCGGGCAGCGACAATACAGCACACCGGGCGGTGACAACACAGCACACCGGGTGGTAGCAACACAACACACCGGAAGTTAGCAATGCAGCACACTGGAAGTTAACAACACAGCACACCGGGCGGTGACAATGCAGCACACTGAAAGCTAACAACACAGCACACCGGGCGGTGACAATGCAGCACACCGGGTGGTAACAACACAACATACCGGAAGTTAACAACACAGCACACCGGACGGCAGTGGCGCCGCTCATCTGCGGCAATAACTCGCTGCACACTGGGTGGTAACAAGTAACAACGCTTCACAACGGACCGGAACGCTGCCTGTCTACTGCTGCGAAACATTCAGCGACTTGCTGCTAGGAAGCCCAACTTAATACTAATCCCGAATGGAATAAATTGTTCCTCGTTCCTCTAATCCACTAATTTCGCGAAAAGACGTTACCTATTTATTACCCGGAAATACGTGTATGTAGCAACGCACTATACAACCTAAACAATCCTTAGACAAATTGCAGGCTTTCGGATTGATTACAAAGAAACCGGCAAAGGCGGCCTGCCTCGTTTCCTGCACACTCCGGCCTGAGACCTTTGGTACCTAAAGATCCCGGGACCGCCTCTGATCGAGGATCAATGGTGAAGGTGATCAGGGGTCAATGGTGAAGGTCACTTCTAATCGAGAGCTTCTGAGAGCCAGACTTCCTTTGGTGAACATGCGGTATTGACCTTTGATTGGGAAACACGGGGGGGGGGGCTCTAGTCTGGTCCGGAATCTGTGCTGGTGACCGCTGATCAAGGACCTCTGGTTTCAAACCTCTGTTAGAGAACCTCTGTTTGGTGCTCTTGCTGATGCCAATCACCGCTGAGCCTCCCAGTCCCTTCCCTCCGATCGCATTGAACTGGTATGTTACTGATGTCCAAGTCACTATGACCTCAGCTCGTCACAGTCGCTCATTATCAATGCTTTATTTCAAGTTACGTCGCTGGACTGGTGTGGAGGTCACACATCAATGGTCACTTAGCATGCATAATGCACGCATGTAAAACAGCATTCAGCTGTTATGACAACAGTAACCGCCCGTTGGACGCACCATTTTTTTGCAGCTCCCAGAATTATGTATACGTATAAGTACAAAACATGCTCTTCGATGAGTATATATGCATGTATATGTACTCTGTGTGAGGCATTTCGAATAAAGTTATATTTACATGAGTTCGTTTAATGGCATCTCTATCAAATTTGCAATGTGTTTATACATAAGCCTGGCAAAATGTCTCTCTAAAAAAACTTAGCTCGCTTCAGAATTAGGTAAGGGTGAGCTTCACGCCTGTCTGCCCTATTCAACGATAATCTCGATAAGTCGAAAACTTATGATACCGTCAACGTAAAACTTACTTTATTGAGTGCATTATATATATCCATGAGATCCAACTGCATTGTGGTATTTTTTCAGATTTTGGCAGAATATTTCCAAATACCTATGTTCGGTTCATAAAAAAAAACTTTGGCCAAAAAGTGAGTAGTGGCTCTTGATGCATTCTGAAAATAAATTCACACTTGCATTACCCCCTCCCTAGCCTTTGCACACCAGCGAAACATAAATATACCCTCAAACACTTGGCTGTCACTTGACTGAAGTGGTCCCTGTATTTAAATGGCTTGAAGAGTGGCTATAAGTCACAGCTTACGGCAATCAAACTGGTGTATGTTTAATGAGGCGTGCATGAGGCTGTGTGTATATGATACCGCTATACACAGAACCGGCGCTGTTGAATCAACACACATCCATACATCGTCGTCGCCTGTCGCCCAGACCTATTGGTGGCTGCGATGAACGGAACTCTGGGAGCAAACAGACCCGCGGGGGAAGGCCAGCAGTTTGTCCGGGGCGTCAACTTCGTCGCCACGCGAAACTACCGTCGTTCTAAAACACTTTCGACAAAAGAGTCCCGCGAGTTCGGCCTTGAGGCACGACCAGACATTGTGTGGCAAACACGGCGCTTGGCCCCATATTGTTCGGCGGTGGTCATCGGAGCATTTCTGCAACAGGCGTCCGCCCTCCCCGCCCTCCTCCCCTTTCCATCGGCTGGGCAGCCGGGCCTCGGGCTGCCCATTGACCGAGCTCCCGCGCTGCAGATAGTGCGGGGGAAGGTGGGCAGCCGGTATTTGGTCCAGAGACTGCTCAATGACGATGGATGATGGACCATTGATCGCTAAACAACACAGACTGAGGCAGATGGTGCTGCGGTGCAGTTGACTGCCATAGAATGGAACAGAGGAACTTTGGTAACACCATGATGCAATGCACCACGCATCACCAAGCATCGAGCATGCCAAGTAGCACTGCGAAGCGGCACGGAACTAAAAAAAAAAAAAAAACTGAGCATAGGTATGCGAAAACTGTCGGGAAATATTCAAACTAATATTATGCCAAGCAACACGACTTCGACAATACAGCAGGACAACATAGTTCTTAAACCTCCAGCATGGCGTGCACACTCGTATGTATAATGTAATGTAAGGGGCATTCCACGTCAAGTGGGACAAAAAATGACGATTTTGAACCTCACCTCCTCCGATTTTTGCGAAACTTTGTGAAACTACTCATCTATATGTGAAAAGAAAGGAGACATTTTTTGGTCAAGATATGACGTCACGTTTCCGAGATACACGTCATCAAACATTGACTTAGGCAAGGCACATAATCATCTTAAAAGCGTCATAACTTTTAAAGTTTTAGACATATCACCATGCGACAAAATTTGAAATGGAGGGAATCGATCAGGCTTTAATTTGAGGATAACAATATTGACGTCATTAACTAATTAGTGAGCATAATTAAAATTCAAAAAATAAAGTTTGAATTTCTGAAAAATAGGTACCCTTCGATTTTGCTGATTTTTTCATATTTTATTCTCCCATACATTAGCTACATCATATATAAAAATCAGAATGGGCCGACGTCTACGTAACTGTCTTTTGGACTTCGTAATGTCTGGCAGTCGTGCGTTTCGTTTTAGCAACCAAGGAGAGGCGCTACCCGGAGATGGCTCTTTCTACCTTAATCAAACCAAAGCAAACCTAACCTGACCTGTCCTGACCTAATCTAACACGCGTAAATATGTATAGCCTTCACGGCAGTTGCCGGCTGGGCTGGCCAAATGCTAATTAGATACGAACACTAGCCCTCACGACAGTTGCCGGCCGGCCAGATGCGTGTTAAAACATTTGAGGCTGACCGCCCGCGAGCCAGCGACCTATAGATTACGAGGTGGGTACACTCGGCACACTTACTACTAAGCCACGAAGATAGCTGGTCATCGCTGAGCTGTAAGCCAGTTTTTAATGATGCAATGGGCCATGGGGCATTATCCGGGCAGCGCCTCTCTTCGGTTGCAAAAAGGAAATACGTCTGACTCTCCCAGCGCTAGGGGAGAAAGGCCCGGTTTAGCCAAAAGAAGCATAAAAAACGAATTTGATTTGTTGGTGGGGCGGTGGGGAACTTTATCGTGTGCTAATTTCATGACCCTAGATAAATACATTCAAGCTCAAGTGAGGTTGAACGTGATCAAATTTATCATAGTGACTATTTTGCGTTTATGCACCCATAGCTCTAAGAGTGACCGGCCGATTTTCCTTTTTTTCTTAGTATTCGATGTTTCTAGCATGTTAGGAGAATCTCTAGTTAATCTGACCATAAATTTGGCAGTTAGTGGCCTGCTAAGAGTGCTCTGTCGCCGGCAGAGTCGTGGGTCGGCCGATGCGGGAAACGTTTCAGTCACAATATTGTGTTTGCACCCTAATAATTCAACTTTTTACAAATTTATTTTCGTTTTTTTTACCATAAGATTGCCTGTACATTTCTAAGCCTTCACACAAGATTTGACGCGAATCGATCATAATCAGCGGTAAGAAACGCAGTGCAAAGATGGAACCGTCCCGCGCCGGCACAGTCTACCATTCAGGTGGCGAGTATCGGCCGGCGCCGGCCGCCGCGCCGCCCCGGCAGGATGTTTGACTTTGCACCGCTATTAGGTACTAGAAAAGTTGTGGACCGATTTACCTATTGCTTGCACGAGAAGATTTGCATTTGATTGTGGACAGGTATTGGAAATTTGACGTTAATATTTTGAATACGGCGTGAGTTAATGGCGAAAAACAGGTGAAGTTGGCGAAATCCGCCCCCTTCCGCTGCGCGTGTACGTTGCACTTCTTGTTGCTATATCATCCAAAGTTATCGTTGGCCCACTCTAATTTTCTCAGCACGTGTGCCTTACGTGTAGTGGAAGACAATATCTAAATTTGAGCAAAATCGAAGGGTACCCATTTTTCACAAATAATATTTTAAGAAATAAATTCAAAATAAAATAAATTCAAAATTTTCAAAATATGTAAAAACTGCCAAATTTTGCTAGTATAACTCCTTATGTATATGTTCCACTTTGTTTGAAATTAATAGCTTCAAAAATGTTGAAGCTATAGATCTTTCAAGATTGCACTACACGTCCAATTCTGCTAAAAAAGCAGAAGTTTAGCGGTTTGTATCTCTGTAGCCCGAGGGCAAGTGACAAAATCCTTTCACCCTCAGAGGTTTCACCCAATAGGCAATAAGCATACCAAGTTTGAACAAAATCGCAGAGGTGACCGATTTTGGCTGTCCCGGTTGACATGGAATGCCCCGTAAATGATAATAAAAACAATTATATTCATGTCGCGGAATCACTAAGTAGCTGAATACTTGAGCTCCAGTTAGTCAGTTGAATTTCACATCGATACCAAATAAGCCATGCATGCGAATGTGAAGTGCATATTGCATAGCAACAAGATGTTCGGATCTTACTCAAACGGGGATTCTTAATGTCCCAGCAACAGTTTGAGTTGTGATAACTCCGAACTTTCGACTCAAATTTTGATTTAGTTCCTCAATGTTCCGCTATATATCATCTAAAGCTACAAAAGTCTCGGTGGCATTTATCAGTCGCGACATTTACAGTGAATCAGTGGCGGATCCAGGGGGGGGGGGGCAAAATGGGCATTTGCCCCCCCAAACGGCATGATTTTAACCCTCGCCCATGTAGGGGGGGGGTTGGTGCAACCCCCCCCCCCCCTGAGGTTTTTCGGAAATAGTGCAAAAACGGCGGCGCGCAGCGCCGCCAAATTTTGGGTACCTTATGGGGCAAACCTTGCGCATCTTTTGATAAAAAAAATTTGACCGGGTCATGTCAGGTCACGGAGTTATGACGTCACAAAGGGAACAGCCTCCGGCCGGATTTTCACAAACTGAGTGCCAACGCCCGAGGTTTCCTGCCGGTGGTACGGACATCGGTTGATGGATCGTGATGAAACTTCCCATGCATGTTGGGGCAAGTATTGGCTATCATATGGTATAAGAAACTTGACCGGGTCAGGTCAGGTCACGGAGCTATGACGTCACAAGAGGAACAGCGTCCGGTACTATTTTTGAAAAGCGCCCGAACCACTATTTTGCTAATTCTTGTCACCTCAATGGGAATATGCAGCAATATTAGCTTCTATAGGGAGCAAATGGACATCCCAAATCCAAAAACACAATCAGATTTCAAAAATTTAAATTTTGATTTTTCGAATTTCTGCCGCCGACTGTGACCTTGCCGACTTCCGGCGCTCCCAACGCGCCATTTTTAGAGCCAGGGAAACGAAATACATACCAAACGATAGAAAATTGATCAAGGAACACGATAGTGAAGGTTTCAAGTCGATATCTCCCACCGTTTTGCCGCAATCGCCGCGGAAAATTTGAAAAAGTCTATTTTTCCGAAAATTTGACCTTTGACCGGTCAAAAGTAGGTCAAATGTTGACCTAGGACCAAAAAATATACCACCAATCGCGAGATCTCGTTGAGAGCAATCCGTTGGTCTTTTCCGCTAAGCTCTACGACGCTCCGTTTTCAAACGCCAAGGGGGGGGGGGGTCGCACCAACCCCCCCCCCTGCATGGGCGAAGGTGGCAGATCGCCGTTTACGGGCGAGGGTTAACATTACGCCTATGGACGATGCATGGAAAGAATCGATAAATTTTCATGGTTTGCCCCCCCCCCCCAAACCTCTGAGCTGGATCCGCCTCTGCAGTGAATAGCACTGTAGTCCTAGTCCACAGTCGAACTGCGTAGCAACAGCTTCAGTAAAAGCCTTAAAGGGACACTCCCACCTTAACATTAGTTTTGAGTTGAGATAGCCAAATTGGTGGCCATGGCCTGCAAATACCGGTTTGGGCACTCACAACATCGACAAATGCTTTAATTCGGAGATATGGAATTTCAAACTTGCAGTTTTCGGATTCTAAGGGGCTAGTGCATTGGTATGCCCCCTTAGAATTTGTGACGTCAGCGGAGATCTAACGATTTTTAAATATTTTACTAAAACGTTTGGTAGCACGCGGTGGTATATGCTGCTTTGCGCGCAACAAATGCCGCACTTTCAAATAAAGTCGCTAGGAACAGCGGAGATCCCAAAAAGTAAACAAAAGTAAAAGTCTAATATCTTGAAAACCGGTGAATATTTTTCGATGAAATTTGGTAGATATTCGTTTTCGCTCTTTCTGAACCGAGTGACATCACTTTCGTGCCAATTCATTAACTTTTTTGAAGGTGGGAGGGTCCCTTTAAGTACTCCATGCGGGATTAGGCTTTTCCACCCCTGGCGGACCCCTGCCAGACACCGTCCGAAGATAAGTCCTATCCCTATTCCTTTACAGAGGTCGTGCTATCATTTCCCTCGACTGTCCCACACAGAAACCTGACTATCACCATCAATGGACTGACCTGCTAAGCGGCTATAGCCCCTCCAACTCCCTGCCTGTCTCCGCACAGAGGTCATGACCCGGCCGGCGGAGTGTACTGCCCTTCGACGAGCGGGCCGCCTTCGACCCTTGGCAATATGAACGAGCCACCATCGACCGGCTGCGCGATTGGACCTCCGAAGACCGATAGGGTAATGAGCTCCAAACTGGCCGAGAACAAATAAGCCTGCAGACGGTGCACGTCCCGGGCGGCGAAGCCTGCAGAAGCCGGCGGCGCTCATTGCGCCTTCTTTCGGACCCTGCGGCTGGGTGAGTTGGGAACTTAACCCTCGCATGTGTGCGGCGTTTTCCAGCTTCTAATGTGTAGGGGGGGGGGGTCGGTTGGACCCCCCCCCCCTTGCCGTTTGGCCCCTGATCGAGCTAAAGCTTCGCGGAAAAAACGAGCGTGTTGCCCGTGACGAGAGGAAGCCGATGATACCCAATTTTAAGGTCCTAGGTCATTGGTTGACCTTCCAGGTCAGGTCAATGACCCAAGGTCGGGAAAATCGGGACCTGTTAGAAAGTCGTAAAGTGTGGCTGCTAAGGGGTTTTTCGGGGTGCTGATCACGAATATCGTGTTAGTTTTGATCACAGATGATGTCTTTAAGCATTTAGACCAGGTCGGGTCAGGTCAGGTCAGGTCAACCAGTAGGCGTCGTGACGGGTATTAGTATTACGTGTCAACCGCCTCTGACATCTTCGTAACATGTTACGAAGTCACCAAAACTACTTCGTAAATGTTCAAATGGTTGCTAAATTCGAATTCAGCTCCAAAAACTAGCCTAGAAACATGCAAAACTCGAAAAAGTGAACCGAGGTCACCAAAGGTCAATGACCTGACCTGACCTTCAGGTGACCTTGACACCCACCCTAATGCATGGGAGCAACATCAAATCACATGTTTGAACGTTTGAAACCACGAAAAGCTTGCAAACGCGCGACTAATGCGAGCCGACATACGCGGAATCGCGATTCCGGCCAAACATGGTCTCGGAAAAGAGGTCACAGGTCAAAGGTCATTGGGGTCAGGGTCATGAAATTTTCAGGGTAGGTGTAAAATTGATCAATGCGAGGGTACTGAAAGTTTCGTCGCGATCGGCCGCTTTTTACGCGAGTTATTCGCGAAAAACCATGGGGGGGTCCATCCGACCCCCCCTACACATGCGAGGGTTAATGTAGAAACTGCGCGGTGTGAGGATGATGTTTACAAGCTGAATATGAGCCTACTGACATCCTTGTAAGTAATAATATCCTTTATTACAAGCATAATTGAAAATAGTTTTTAATTGTTTTATATTTCTAAAAATGCCTAGTATTTTAAGCTGTTTTAGGGGAAGGAGACCAAACGATACGGTGTCAGGCTGTTGATTTGATGGCAGTTAAGTAACGTTGACAGATGGCAGGTAAAAGGGATTACTTGATTGGTTGTCGTGAGAACCTTCCACTGACGTAATCAGTGTCCATCCAAGCTATCCGTCTGCCCGTCTATCCGTCTGCCCGCCCGCCTTTTTGATCTATTGAATTCGGTGTCCGGCGCCGGAGCCCTGTGATGTCCCGTCCTTGACCCGGCGCGACCCGGCCTGTCGCCGCGCCGACGGGACGTGTCTCTCCAGTCGCCTTCACGGCCGGCGCCTCGACGGCACGGGCCCTGTCTCATAACGGGCTCCACTCAACACGACATAATCAATATTCAGCCGGCCTGCAGAATAAACCGGCGCCTCCCGGTCGACCCGCTGACAGCCGCCCGCCCAAAAGGCATTCGGGTGATTGGGAGCTTCTTCACGGCACGCTGAAAGGCAGATAGTGCAAGTCGACGTGCTCTTTATTCACAAAATTACCCCGTATTCTCTGTCATATGATGGCATGTGGCAAAGCAATATGGTCTAAAAATCAGTGATTTTTAACTATTTAATGAATCATTGTCTGATAAGGGCCTAAAGCCTTACATAAGTAGCCAATAGAAATAACCGTCAGCGCTTAGGTAGGTACATTCGTTTGCGGTAATATGAAATCGCGCTTCGTGCATAGGTATTAGTGTTTTAGTGTGCACTGTTTGAATTGAACAAAACATTTGAAATTTTAAAGTGTGATTGATATTTTTCTTTAAATGGGTATGTTTCACGTGTCTACTCGAATGAGAAAATTAAAGAAACTAAAGTTAGCGAATCAAGTAGTTTAAAAACATAATTTCTATTCTTTTCATAATTCACGTAGCACCATCCCACACATTCACTCCTCTCTGTGTGGTCATTTCACATGCAGCATGCATGCCGCTTCTCACATTTAGCCGTCACGACGTCCTTGGACGACCGATCTGGGCCGTCGGGCTGTTTTCATTTTCATGAGCGGTGTGAGGCGGCCGGCGGTGGGGGTGACGGGTGCCACAGACAGCCCGCGCCGGCGGCTGCACTCGTCCATGGTGCAGTGGGGCTTCCACGTGCGTCCGTCAGTCCAAGGCCGCCGGCGCGGAACGGCTGCAGGCCGGTCGAACAGTGCACTGCCGCGCTCCGCTGACAGCGCTATTAATGGCCAGGAAGTGCAAGGCCGCAGTTACACGCTGGGTCCACCCATGTTTCACTTCAGAACACAAAGAGATGAGATTAGCTGAGTGCTTTGTTGGTATCACCTTACGCATAACTGCTTAATTTGTAGTTGAGGTATTTGTAAAAGGGAAATTTAAGTCATGCTTTTTACCTCAGCTCCGGGTTCTAGTATAAGGTACAAGTTTTCTTCAATTTCACTGAAAGCACAAGGGCCGTTCTTAGCGTAATACCCGAAGGTTGTTTCTTCATTAGACAAACATTATTTTTAAGAATTGTGTTTTTTCTATTGAAAAACAAACTGAGGTGATTCCTTTTCGGGATATATTATATGTAATTCATGTCACTGTCATATGTCTGGCTGAGCTATAGGTAAGTACTCTTGATTTTCCTAATCATTTCATATGCTAGTTAAGTGCTTAAATATGTCTAACTGTAGTTAAAAATAAACTGAAAACTTAGCTGGAATAGATACCTTTTAAATCACCTTTAAAGGGACACTCCCACCTTAACATTAGTTTTGAGTTGAGATAGCCAAATTGGTGGCCATGGCCTGCAAATACCGGTTTGGGCACTCACAACATCGAAAAATGCTTTAATTCGAAGATATGGAATTTCAAACTTGCAGTTTTCGGATTCTAAGGGGCTAATGCATTGGAATGCCCCCTTAGAATTTGTGACGTCAGCGGAGATCTAACGATTTTTAAATCTTAGACTAAAACCATCGTTAACACGTGGTGGTATACGCTGCTTTGCGCGCAACGTCTGCCGCACTTAAAGGCTGCCAAATTATTGCTTCCAAATAAAGTCGCTAGTAACAGGGGGAATCCCAAAAAGTAAACAAAAGTAAAAGCCTAATATCTTGAAAACCAGTGAATATTTTTCGGTGAAATTTGGTAGATATTCGTTTTCCTCTTTCTGAACCAAGGGACATCACTTTCATGCCAATTCATTAACTTTTTTGAAGATGGGAGGGTCCCTTTAACTAGCCTTATTTTATTTTTAGCCACTAATAGCTATCGCCGTTTATCGTGTATCCTATCCACCAGCTTCGTGGTTGTATATTCGTCATCCTGCCGCATTGCGGGCACTATGGAACACAGACCGCACTCTCATAGATGTATTTCCAGATAAGCGGTCCTCGCGCGGGTAGCTGTTTCCTTTCCAGTACCAGTACAGATGCTGTGACGCGATACCCTAAATAGCTGCACACTGAAAACAAATCTACTCTTCTCTCGTGAGTAAACTCACGGAAGAACGGTTATATGGACACCACCTATTTGACGGCCCCAGCGACCGGTTAATCAACTCACCACTTGCCGGTCAACTTTCCGATGAAGCGTGCGTTTACTCATGCATATTTACCCACGCTCGATGAGTTAACTCATTGTGAAAACTCATGCATCGCTGGTTACTCATTTCCGTTACTCTCATTCTGTGAGTTAATTTACTCATGGATGGGCGGTTTTATGGACACCACCTATTTGACTGCGCCAGCGACCGGTCAATCTACTCACCTTACTCATTGTGAAAACTCATGTATCGCTGGTTACTCATTTCAGTTACTCTCATTCTGTGAGTTAATTTACTAATGGATGGGCGGTTTTATGGACACCACCTATTTGACTGCGCCAGCGACCGGTCAATCTACTCACCTCTTACCAGTCAACCTACTTATCAGTCATAGGTAAGGTTGACCGGCAGGAGATGAGTAGATATTCCGCTGTTAATATTACGGATAACGCGACTTATCAGATTTTCATTCCCATCTTGCGTGTTATTTCGTGTGCAAAATAGCATGCAAGACGAGGAAAAACATCCAACAAGACCATAGTTACACTATCCGCAATACTAACACCGAGCAATGACACCGAACACAGAAACGTGGTCGTTTTATAGGAACAATCAACTTAAGATATCGAATGATTTGTAAAACGACAAGTGCGTGGATACCTATTGTCATGCCATGGGCGACATAAAATTGACAAAATAATAACCCTGCGCTCATTTTGTACTGTTTAGAACGAATGACAAGTCAAGAGAACAGCAAAGTTAAATCTGTATTTCATGCACATACGAACAAGCAAGCTGGACAACCTATTGTGGACGGTAACGCTCAATAATTATAGCTGTTTGCAAGACCAGACCAGCTATAGGAACCCATCATAAGGAGGACACGGACCTATTATACCAAGCAGCTTTCTATTTCACAGTCTTATGTGCGATTATGTTATTTCGTATTCTATAGAAAGGTCGTGCAACCAGCATGTGAAAGACGCAGTTTCAATAGTCATACGCAAACACAGTTTCAATGGTTTGGTTAACTGATACATTTCCGACTCCAAAGCTCTGTCTGTGCTTTACATCAAAGTGCCTTGTATCTCATTCATTAGCGTCCAACGTTTCACGTCTCTACTGTTGAGACTTAAGGGACACCCTGCAGCAAAATATAAACGAACTGCAACAAGCTAATTTAACTGCAACTAGTTATAATGACAAAAACTTGGGTAACAGAAAACAGAAACAAACAGAGAAAAGTATGAGGCATCAACAGAACTCTGCCGGTCAGTCTCTGTCCCGGCAGCTGGTCACTTAAAGGAAATAGTTCACTTTCACGAAATTATTTTTTTTTGCAACGATTTATTATTTTTTATGTTCAAAATAATCAGCAAAGAAAATAAAACCTTTTTATAACAAAATATTTTTTTCTATATTTTGATATAGGAAGAACTTTTCAGTTTCTGTAAGGCACAAGCGATCCAGTATGAAAAGAGCATGGGTCCCGAAAATTCTTCAGAAACAGAGAAATTATCGCAGCCACCGGCATTTGGGCGATCTGCTCGATCTGATAATGTTCCCCTGAATGTCCTAATTGATCAGTACGAGAATTTCTCTAGAGCTCTCGTAGATAATTTCTCTAGTTTCTGAAGAATTTTCGGGACCCATGCTCTTTTCATACTGGATGGAAATATATGCAAGGCACACATCCTCAACGCAAGACACCTTTTTCGGGACGAGAAATAGAATATCTTTGCCTAGGGTGATCGTTGGGCTGTAAAAGCTCCTGATTTATGCTCGTCTCAGCCCAAGCTACGGAACTGCTATTCCAGTTCAAAACCCATGTTAAAAAGTGAACTATTTCCTTTAAGTCGACCGCCGAGGTTAGAACTCGACAACCGTCTCATTCTCCACGTAGAGTATGCCAGCTCGAACTTGCGGCCATGGGTACTGGGGATGGCTGAAACACAGCTCCGTGCTCACTGCAGCGCGGTGCAGCAGGTGGTCGACTGCATCGTCTGCAACGAGAACAAATATTTTCGATATTATTAATGGTTATATCCCGAGCAAGTTGCCTCGGGTCGATCAACGCATATTTTACTCTCGAGTGATGTAACGGTTTTATTCCGAGCCGTCAGGTGAAAAAAAAACAGCCGAAAAGAAAATATACACACCCGGGGCTGGGAACAATTTAATTATGTCACCGAGTTTTTGCCGAAGTTCCGAGGGTCATCAGACCCGAGGTATTTCGATAAAATATGAGGTTATATAATTAAATTGCCAGCCCTAGGGCAAGTTCATTTCCAAACATGCAACGCTAAAAAATGTTCACAAAGTCCATAAATGCTGCTAAATAAATAAGATTTAGCAGAGGGCCGGACAACATCCTTGACGACGGGCAGGGCAACATATTATTCAGCGGAGCGAAGCCATAGTCATTCAAATGAACATTCACTCTCTATACTCACCGATAACGAGCCAGCTCTCCTCAATGTCCATCGCCGGCGGCCCGCTCGCGCTGGTGCCCTCGTCGGGGTCGGCGGTGGCGGCCGTGACCTCCGCATCGACAGAGGTGCTGGGACTCTGAATAACAAACAAATGGATGTTATTAATGTACGCCACAACAATACACAGCTACGGTCAGCCATTCTATTTTGAACAGAGTTTCCTGAGAGCAAACTAATGCACCGGTGCTGGGAGAAAATGTCATCTGATTTTGCAACTTTTAATGTTTAATTTTGCTGCAATACGTTCTACTGGTTTGTTTAAAAAGCGGGCATTAAAATTTAAAACATGTTTGTCTACGTAACAGGGCATTTTTCATAGCACGGCCTGGCAGGGTGGGGGGGGGGTCGATGCGACCCCCCTCGCGATTGGCTCCTATGGCACCTAGAAACACCAAATTTGGTAGGTAGGTGGGCCCTCTGGAGTTCTCGCCCCTGTGTAAATTTGGTTGCTCTAGGTCAATATTTAGGGTTTGGGGGGTATACATGCAAAAATTTCGCTAAAAACAGGTCAAAAGTTTTCGCTTATCACTTTTGATCTTATTAAGATAGAGCAAAAATAAAAACACCAGTGAACTCAGCACGTCAAGGGGCGTCGAATGATATACTTTTTGCTTGCTTCAGTGTACTTAATTTTTTCTTAATTATTAAGTAAATTTAATTAATTAATTAAGCTCCAGTTAACCAAATTGCATCATATCGCATATAATTCGATTCGGCTGATCACCAGGAACACAATCACACCATTTTTTTAAGCTCTAGCGTCATTGTGTGCCAAGTTATTGACAAAAACGTCATTTGACCTCAGTTGACCTCATTTGACCTGACCCATGGATATGTACACCAAACAAAGAAGCTCCAAGTGACTTGCTGTTAAGTACTGTGGTTTGAAAGCACAAAAGTGATAGAACGAAGCGGATATCTCCAGTATTTTCCGAATTTAGTATTTTCCCATAGGCTTAACATTACGACGTAATGACCTCTAACTGACCTCAGGTCAGTGACATCAAAAAACCCGAACAATATGTTATACAACTCGGTGAACTTAGCACATCCTGAAAGTTTGAAGGAAATCAGTCCAAAACTGTGAGTTGGACAGGTGCAAAAAGAAAATTGAAATTTGACCATGACCTTGTACCAGTTTTTCTGACCTAGTGACCTAGTGACTGACCTAGTGAGTAGTAAAGTAATCTTGACCTGACCCAACGTCAACCGGACCTGAAATTTTCAGGTCATATGTAACAAGGCTGCCCCATAGGCTGTGCTAAATTTGGCTGCTCCGCCGTTTTTACGCTATCTTCGAAAAACCTTAGGGGGGTCGCATCGACCCCCCCCCTGCCAGGGCGAGGGTTAACGTCCATGGGAAACTGCAGTGTGGCATGGACACTTGCCAGCCTGCGAGTCATTTGCACAAGGAATATTTGTGGTGAAATTTCATCTGAGAACAGCTCATAAGCAATTTCAAAATCATTTTTCACCAGACACCAAGCACAGCATTCCAACCTATCCACCTTCGACCTGAATCAATTTTTAGCTGGGCACCTGTGAGCTTGCATATTTTGTCATTTGTTTGCTATTTACATTTTGGTATTCCTCTGATAGGCATGTCACAGATAGCTTTTGGATGGTATACTGGCATTTTTTGTCTTTAGCAGTGATAAACCATCAATAAAGGTCAAAATTTTATTTTTTTACCCTGAATTTTAAGGCTCTGAAGTCTGAAAACCTGATGCATTTTCTAATTTAGCGCACATAGATTATAAATGTTACGCTGGACATGCACTGAAGCTTTTGGCATGCAATTTTGCCACTACAAGCATGACCCTGGCTATGTGCATATTAATAATATAAGCTATTCTGCCTGTGACCCTGGATATGGATGTACAGTGGTCTATAAATTCATTATATGCTGCTTGAAAGGCAGTCTGATACCTAAACTGCAGTATGACGTGGACGCGGGGCCACACATGTGAACTTCCTGGCCCCTTTTCTGTATATTAATGTCCCAGGCCTGCATGTAGGTTAGCAAAGAGAGCTGTCGTTTAATTCTCCGGTATTTTCCACGCACAATACACTTGATAAAGCAAAATATCTGGTATTTTACTCACCTTAACTTGCAGCACGCGACTCCCCCTGCACACACGGATCCGGCCGGAACAAAAATGGCGGCGAGGCGGCCTATGATCCATCGGTAAAGAAACACGTCAAAAACGAGTTTGATAACCGGTCGGCTGTGAGTACGCTTTTTACGCACGATTTGTGATTGTATTTACTCATAACTCATTTCCAGAACTCGCTTTCTACAGATTTAGTGAATGCATGATTCGTGAGTACGATAATTACGCGCAATACATGAGTCAAGAAACTCGCATTTCCTGACACACAAGCATTATTTCATGCGTTCGGGGCCGCCTTACTCATGGATGGCAGGTCATTGATTTCTTTGTATGAGTTTTTGTAATGAGTAAACCAGAACTCAGGGCTTGGAATGCTTCATACACGAGTAAACCAGCGGTTGAAACTCATTAGCGGCTGGTAAAATGACGTTTACTCTCCATATACGAGTAGATTTGTTTTCAGTGCACGACATCAACAGAGTGCCGACGACAGCAGCGGGTCGGCCGCTCTGCAGGGCCACCCGTGACCCGGCCCGTGATGGCACTCATCTGCATATGCATGTGACAGAGTACGACAAGGCACGTAATATACATGGGGACACGGCCCAACGCATGGTCTGTGACGAAAACGGAAGCAGCAGTTGGCTGACGTTTTATTTGGGATGGGGTAGGACATAAGAAATTGACAAATTTATTTGTTAAGTAGAATTAATCTTTGCAAATATACCAAGCGCCCTATTTCCACTCACAGATCAGCATTGCAATCCATTACCACTTACAGTGAACGGGAAGACAGCGCGGCACAGCGCGGGCGCCGGGCGGTTCGGGCGAGTTATGCGGCACAGCCTGCGTTCAGGCGCGCACCAGCGCTGCCATCTAGCGACAAGAGGCAGAACTGCTGCAGCCGCTTTGCATCCGTCTGGGCCAACAAGGTCGATATCGATGACTTTCAACCGCTCGCACTTACTTGCCTCTCACTATCTACATTTTAGTCTCACATGTTTACATATCTATTCTGCTATATTTATCAGAAAAGCAATGCCGTTAAAACAATGCCGATAAATCGGTAGCATGTCTGACTAGCACCGAATAAGATGTTTGTATGTGTGTTATGTGCGTGGGCCGTGGTGTGATTTATATGGCCTTGGTGTGATTACCCAGCAACCCGTGCGGCCCCGCGTGGTGTGGAGCTGGCCGGTTTGTCTCAGACTGCACGACCTCTGCCGTCGGCGGAACGGCCAAGGTCAGCCATAACTCCACCCTTTCCCCTCTCCCACTGCTGTTCTTCCTCCACTCTCTCCTCCGCTTGGAAGAAATGCTCCGCATTCCACGAGAACCTGGCAAACCTTTTGTCTTTGACTTTAACCCGCGCACCGACGGGGGGGGGCGGATATCCGCCCCCCCCTGAGGTTTTTCGCAGATAGCGGGAAAACCGCGGCGCGTAGCGCCGCTAAATTTGGTATGACTATTCTCTCATCAATTTTACACATGGTGTGCAAGTTTGAACTTCCTAACTTTTAAGGTCAGGTCACCAGGTCACTTTGAATGACCCAACCTCAACTCACTTTTTGCAACTTTGTCACCGTGCCAGAGCTACAGTAGATGTCGGAGGCCTTTGAAAGTCGCAGGATGTTATTAGGTCATTAGTAGCTACAATTTGTATATCTCGGAATTTTGATGTCGGTGACCAGGTCAATTTCGCGACCTCCCCATTATAAGTCAATGGGGGAAAAATCAACTCCCTGTTTTTACCACTAAAACGGGTCAGAATGGCCCCATATACCATACATGACTTCACATACGATCAACCTTCACTACCTTGAGGTCTGTTTTGCTGTTGGGCAGCTGTAAGGTCATGTGACGTCATCAAAGGTCACCAAAGGTTTTTTGCCAATAACTCCTTACAGGAACAAGATACAGCCGCGCGGATGGTCTCATTGTGTTCAGCTCGTCAAGACGCATCGAATGATATACATGATGACCTCGAGGTCACGTGACCTGAGGTCAACCTTTGACCTTGACCTTTCGAGGTCAACATATATATCATTCGATGCGGATTGACGAGAGGATCACGATGATGCCCTTAGTTTGTTCCTATCTTCACTACTTCGAAAGTTATTCGAGAAAAAACCCTCTCCATATCTAGCGCCGCCATTTTGACTTTTTCGACCCCTGTGACGTCATCTTTGACCTGACCTGAAAATGACCTTAGTAAAAATTGTAGACCTTGTCCGTGTGTATCCGATGCCGTTTACCGCTTGTCGCTATCTTGCTTCGTTCTCGAGATCTCAGGGGGGGGCGGTCATCCGCCCCCCCCCCCCGTCGGTACTAAGTTGGCGCAGACCCCCGTCGGTGCGCGGGTTAAATTGTAAGTCTTTGACTATAAATTGTCTTCAATGATGAATTATTTTGTTAAAAAGAAATACGTTACATAAATCCAATCAGTGAACAATCGGAACTGTCTACAAACAACGGAGACTCTGCGGGCAACGGTAGTGCGAACATAAAATACGAAGCCGGCAACGAGTTCGTTGTCTGTTATGTCCTCACCTAGCGTCAAGAAAACGTTCCCATTTTAGCCGCATGGGACTAGTTCACTGGACCACACGTGAGTCGTCATGACTAAACAGAGCAAAAATCCTGTTGTCAAGCCGCGCAAAGGTAAGTCTAATGGTAAAAAAATGAAGAATTCAGGAAGATCATTTTAGATTGCCTTGCACTAATATTTTCAGTTGTTTACTTGTTTCGATGCTTAGATACAAGGCATAAGTGCGTGGGACGATAATTTGTTGAATATCAATTGTTCGGGCATAAAATTGTATTTTGAATTTGCATTTCTAATTATATTATACTAGCCGTGTTCGACATGTGTCATATCGAAAGAGCCTAATTCCAACCCCATGTACCTAACATTGATCCTTAAACATTTAATCAATGCGCTCAATATCACATATACGAGACGCTCGACATACGCTCGTATGTCGAGCGTCGGGCTCCTGCGCGGTATTCGAAGTAAATGTCGTTTTATATTCAGTTTACAACATTCTTATGTAGCCCAGTACGGCGATGTCGGCGATACCACTGTCTATACGGGTCGATGGCTGGCGCAGGCAGCTGGTCAATACGGTGCAGGTTTGAGCATCAGTTGTGCAGATTTTGGCAGTGCACAGGCTGTTTTGTTGTTAAGGGCATGGGTATGGATTTTATTACAGAAAGTTATAATTTGGACTAGGAACTGTTTCTTTGCGAATAAGGAACGTATTTTCGTTTATAGTTCCCGCTGAGATTGAAGACAGTTGCAGATGCAGCTCGAACCCTTGCATACCAAAATAAGTGTAAAAAAGTGTACAGGGGCTCAGTTAGATTCTACGCTGGAACACACTGAAACGGCTATGTAGATGTTGCAGTAAATTAACAAATGAGAACGAAAAATGGCAATAACAGGCGGAGCGGGGCTTGAAGGAAAGGTAGAGGTGGAAATGCTTAGTAAGAGTAGGATCACAGATATAAGGAAACCGCATGGAACTAAGAACAAGGGCATATGGGGAGTACGACTCCAAGCCCAAGGGAGGAGAAGCTCGGGTGATGGTATTTGGTGGGAGCGGTGGGCTCGAGTGGAGGCTCAGACGAGAACGACGCTGGCTGAAAACTCGGCTGAAATCGATGTCTGACGAGCGACAGACTCTGGGACACAGGAAGCCGGCGGCAGAGTCACGAACGTCGCCAAGGTCACATGGCGCCGCCGGCGCTGGTGGGAGTCGCATCAGCCCGGCGACCGCCCCTGCCCCCGCCCACGCCGCCGCCCCCTACCACCTGCTCGGCGCACTTCCCGTCCAGGGACGCCCCAGGGACGACTGGCGCGTGGGCCGATCGGTCGCCGGTGTCCGATTGATTGACGAATTGACAGCTGGTTATGTCGGATGGACTGACTGATGTCGATGTCATATGAACCAATAAACACAGAGAGCAACGCTTTATCAAAAAACGAATCGCTCAAAACCAGTAGCATACCTATGTCAGGATCTGCAAAACATTCCTCAGATTTTTTCTCATTTGGCTCCAAGCCTCTTTGACAAAACTTCACTTACCCTGCAGAGCCACAATAGCTGATTAACAGCTGATTAGCAAAAGCTTCTGTAACTAAGCAAGAGAACATCAAAACGAGCTCTCATTTAGGTTCCAATCATGTCTAAATCCTGCAGTGGAATGCGCTCCCGTTGCTGCGGGCGGCTGCTCCAACCGAGCTCGGCTATATAATCCGGCGCGGTGATCAGCTCCGGGCCAATGTCGTCGCGGTCCGATCCGTGGAGTCGGGCAGAGTGGAGAGAGAAGGAGAGGCAGAGTGGCGACGGCGAGAGGAGAGGAGAGACGTCGAGGAAAAGGGAAGAAAGAATTATGCAAATATGAAAGGGGGTTACATAATCTGAGATGAATGATTTGAACTTGATGACTAATGGAAGAACACTATAGAGGGAGATGGAACAGTGCTGGACAGACTGTGCGAAGTTCAGCTGCTTGCCATATGTAGGTATTTGTGCCTAGTGCTCACGACGCCTGATGCTGATCCAAATTAATTTGGAAAGCGGTTATGAATCTGTTATAACATACCGCTTCCAGTGAGCGTTTTGTCCAGCAACCAACGATGCCCTTAAGACCCGACCGGTACCCATCATGTCCGCGTGATGTTGTAATATTCCTTTGTTAATCAATGTGACTCATTTCGATGTGACATAGCTGGCATGGTCTGCATTGATTCCATCACAGTGGCTGAATTATGGACGTTCCGGAGTAATGTTCGCGTCACTCCGCGGTATCCATGCGGCCGGACACGACGCTAGTTAAATACGTGGCCCTCAGCGACGTAGGTAACCAATAACCATGCATTGATTGGCGCTCTTACTTCAAACTTTCGGGTAAGGCTGCTAGTAATGTGTGTTAGATCGTCTATATTTTACAGATAAAAACTCGGACAATATAGATACCTATCTACTTACCGATCAATATTAAAACTAGGTAATCGGGATTTCGGAAAACATTACCTACTACTGGCTGGACAGTATAATCTTCTTCCTCTCCCATCAAAATCATTATGACCGATATGCTTGTATTTCACTGTTCCTTCTTACACTCACTAACAATTAATAGTAACTAAATATTTCGTTAATGCATCCCTATGAATCTAATATGAGTAAAACGATCTCTCGCCAACATAACCACTGCGGCAGTCATGCAAAAAGCTCGTTGGACGCACTAAATGACCTGAAATGATTGTCCAACAATGCCCAATCACCGACTGGAAATAGTAGCTGGGCGATCCTAGGCAGGCCATAACAGCTTACCACTCGGTCAAAACAATGCTGGGGAAACAGGATGTAGGAAATTGCACTTCAATGATGACCGGCCTGGTTCCTACATGAGGGAAAGCAAGTGTGCTAAGCAAGACAAGTGTTATAATCACTCAAGAAAACAATAGCAGAGTTAAAAGCAACTTTAAAGGTAGTGTGCCAGCTTTCTTGGACCGTATGGAGTTAATGGCCCAGATAAGGAGAACCGGATTTTTAGAACTTATCCATACCTTCAAAACTCATGGAAACGTCTTAAATTCTTCAAATTTTGAGTACCCCAGTGCGAAATTCGCCCCGACGGGTTGTCGGTCGTACCCCAACCACATTTCACACCACTATGAACAATAAATGCACACACTGAAATCGCTATTACCGATATGCTCATCCAATCAAGTTTCGATAAACCCGTTCATCATCATCTCCTGCGGTTTCGAACACGCCTGTTAGGTGGCTTCTGATGCTCGTCGAGGTCGGAATTTCCAAATACGCGTGGTGCGTCGGGCCGCGCGCTCTGACTTCGGCCAAGAAAAATGCGTCAGCTGATCATTGTCATTTCTGCCACTTGCGTGTGGTGAAATGGGGTCATAACTTATAAGACGGCTTTTTCATATCAATTATTTTACATAAAATCATATTTCAAACCATAAATAATGTTCGACAGCCAAATAAAAGAAACAATACCAATACGGGCTTACAGTTTAAGGCTCGACATTGTGTTGTCTACGATTAGACAGCTGATAACTCATTCCCGTACGTCGTATGGTCGTAACACTATAATGACCTTTGCTTATTGTCACAAGTGCGCCGCATTCGCGATTGTTGCCCGACGCCTGTTTGCAGGTGAGCCCACTACAGTTGTTATACATATCTAAAAACCGAAAAACTTTTAGGCGAAAAAGGCACTATTCCAGGCCCATTTTTGATTTTTTTTGCGATTTTAGGTAAAAACAGAAGCTTCTTATCCTAGGAAAAATAAAATGGGAAATCTTTCAAAGGTGGCACACTACCTTTAAGACGAGTTGGTTACATTTAACAGCTCATTATTTTCTGCTTGTGCTGCCTTAGATAGATAGATAGAATAAATTTATTACATTAATCAGAACACGTACAAAACAATGCTTGCCAATTGGTGCAAAAGCAAAATTGCTTAAATCGCAGCACCTTTCGGCTCTTACGTGCTATCGCCCGAGTCGGATCACCTCACCACTGCACGCACGCCCGCGCCGCACCCGCAGCGACCGCCGCCACGCCGCCGCCACCGCCGCCGACCCGCCCGACCACTCCGGCTCCGGCCAGGCCCGAGGGGCCAGTCCGCCAACCCGATAGACTACCTGAACCGTCCTGTATCGGATAAGAATTTTTGAAAGAGCTGGGCCACCACTCGGTCGCCACCTCCCGCAGGACTGGGTCCATTTAATAACAAAGTCAGCAACTCAGAGGAGCGGAGAACAGGAACGTTAATTTCTAGATGGATACTCAAGGCTCTAAATAGGCGATCACGAACATTTCGGTAAAGAGGACAGTCTAAAAGAAAGTGACGAACAGTTTCACTGGGTGACCCGCATTGACATTGAGGGGAATCAGAAAGCTGTAGGGGGAAAAGGTGAGCGTTGAGCTGAGACATCCCGACCCTAAGCCTAGTGTGAACCCTGTTCCCAAATTTGGTACCGTAGGAGAAATAGTGAGGAGGGGGAGGGGTTCCCAAGTGCTTAATAAGATCCTTTTTGAAACGTTTAATGGATGTTTCACTGCGGATGTAATTAGGAAGTGTGTTCCATAGCTTGGTGGTTGATGGCACAAATGAGTTTTGAAATAACGTTATCCTGTTCTTGGGCAATGTCTGGGTGTTGGAATTTCTTAGGAGTCTGCCGGTGTCTTGTGATCGAGTGTTAGGAATGATGGAAGTGATGTATGTAGGAAGTTGTGATTGTGGTTGTCTGAGTGCATAGTACATCGTGAGTTTGTGAACGTTCCGTCTCGTTTTGAGGGTGGTCCATCCTAATTCCTGTCTCAGTTTGTCAGTTGATGTCCTGCGTAGAGTTCCTGTCACTAGTCTAGCTACCCTGTTTTGAAGTCTTTCCAGTCGTAAGGAGTCAGTCAGTGTGATACTTCCGTCATAAATAATGTCGCAATAGTCAAAGTAGGGTCGGATGTATATGCGGTAAATGAGATCGAGCACATGTCTTGGTAAAAGTGCTGATATAGGGTAGATAGGGCTTAAGGATCTATTGACTTTCAAAATGATATCATTTACATGTTGATGAAAACGCAAATCTTGAGAAAGGGTAATACCGAGATGCTTATGGGAAAGGGATATTGGAATTGGTTTTCCGCTAAAGAGAAGATGTGGTGATGTTGCCGGATTTGAAGAGTTTGAGAGTGTGATTTGGATAGTCTTTTCAGGATTAAATGCTATTATCCATTTCTGGCCGTATTGCTGTATTTTGTTCAGGTCGTTCTGGAGTGATTTTTGAACGTTAACTATGCTAGTGGATGTATGAGATGCGTGCAAAGAAGTGTCGTCGGCAAAAAATTGGGTGTTGTTCTCCGTTATTTTTGATAGTTCATTAAGATAAAGAATTGCAAGAAGCGGCCCGAGGACTGACCCTTGGGGGCAGCCACCATTTATTGTTCGAAAGTTAGAAAATGACGAGGATATTTTGACGCGATGCTTACGATTTTGGAGGTAAGATTTGATCCAAGCCAAAAGCGATCCTGTAATTCCAAATTCGTTTTCGCATTTGTAGAATTAGTCCTTGGTGCCAAATTTTATCAAAATATTTTGAGATATCGAGAAATATAGCTGTGAAGTCGTTTCCTGAATCGAGAGACTTATACAGATTGTGGCAGAGATAGGTAAGTTGAAGCTGTGTGCTATGTTTCGGCCTGTACCCACTCTGTTTTTCTGACAATAGCTGATGTTCCGAAAGATGACTGTATATGTTTTTGAATACGATTTTTTCCATCACCTTGGATAAAGTTGGAAGAATAGAGATCGGACGGTAGTTTGTTGGGTCTGATTGTGAGCCTTTCTTTTTGAAAATAGGGTGTATATTTGCCTCTTTCCACATGTCTGGGAAGATTCCACAGCGAAATGATTTGTTGAATAGTATTGAAAGAGGTTCGGCGATTATTATGGCTGAGAGTTTGATTATTTTGGCAGGAAGTTGGTCTGGGCCACATGATTTGTTGGGGTCAAGGGAATTTATAATTTTGAGTACTTCGTTTGGCGTAGTGACAATGGTATTGAGAGTGGGTACCTGGCCTCTGTTGTATGACACAGGAGGCATATGGTTAGGTGGGATAGTGAGAAGTGATTGGGCTGCAAAATGGTCGTTAAATAAAGTCGCTTTGTCTTCGTCGTTGGTCAGTGTTCGCCCGTCCGTTGTCATCAGAGGTGGTATGATTTCGTGTCGGTTGCGTCCTGTTATGTTTCGCAGAGTCTGGTGATATTTGTATGGGTCATGTTTCTGTTCTAAAAGCTTATGAATCTGATTGTTGAGATGGTTCTGTTTGAGTCGCCTATTGAGGTCAGTGACCAGGTTCCGTTGAGCTCGCCATCTGTCCCATGCCTGATTGTCTGTCCCCTTGTGTTTGGCAGTCCGAAAAAGTCTATCACGTTTCCTAATCTGTCTTTTGAGATCGCTGGTGAACCATGGTTTGTCATTTTGTCGAATGCGTATTATTTTCGTTGGTATCGCTTGTTCAGCTGCAGATATAATTGCCAAAGTGAAGTTTGAAGTAGCAGTGTTGATGTCTGTTTCAAGTATTTGTTGCCAGTCAGTGTTCATGAGAAGCCTAGTAAATTTATCAGCATCTAGCCTGTTGTAGTTCCATATCTTTTCGAAGCGAGGTGGAGTGGTTTTAGTGTTAAGGTCAAATGTGGCGTATATAGGGAAATGATCTAATGTGGAAAAAGGAGACAATGCTCCACTGTCGATAACAATGTTTTCGTTGTTGGTGAAAATCAAGTCGCGTAAATTTGCCGTCGTGTCCGTAAGCCTTGTAGGTTTGTCGATGATTTGGTGCAAGTCAAGAGTAAGTGCTGTGTCTTTTAGTTTTTTGTCGAATGGAGTTGTACCGCTGTTCCGGAATCCGGTGTTAATGTATATGTTTCCCGCATTGAAATCCCCAGTGATTAAAATAGCAGTTGGATTTAAAAGTTGAGCCATACTTACGCTTTCCGTAAGTCTGTCCAAAAAAAGTTCTAGCCGGTCTGACGCTAAATTTGGTGGTAGATAGAGGCAGCAAATAATGAGTGTACTTTTTTCGCAAGTGATCTTGCACCAGATCCATTCCTCATCTCCTATTTCAAGTTGATGCAGACGTATTATAGGTAAGGATGACTTGGCGTAAATTGCCGTGCCTCCTCCGTGACGTGTTCTGTGTTTGATGAGTGGTGAGTGGAAATCGTCCAATGTGTACAGACTAGGGTGAATCGAGGAATCAGTTTTGACTTCGCTAAGTGCTAAGATATGAATGTTGTTATAGTCTACAAATTGTTGCAATTCGTCTAGCCTGTTAGGGGCAGTTATTGAATTGATATTAACATGTGCGAGTGATAGTTTGGGATAGCATGCTTGTCTGCCGGGGCCAGGATTTAGTTCTAGACCTGCTATGAGTAAAAGCTGTTGAAGATCTTTGTACAAGTTGAGCAGTGCCCATTGCCGGTGTGTTGTGTGGTTTATGGACGTGTATAGATGTGTGTGGATGTATGAATGACGGTGGCGGCTCGGGAAATCAAAACTTAAACTTAAGGATAGGTAGGGGATGGGGAACTGTTGGCGAAGGCGGGTGTTGGGAACCCCTCCCCCCACCTGGGGTGGAAGGATGGGTGGACTGGGTGGTGGAAGGGTGGCGGGCGGTGGCGACCGGGTGGCAGCTCGAGAGAAAACAGAGAAGTGAAGCGGGCCGGCCTGATAGGCAGCCGGAACCAGACCAGGCTTCCAGTCACCGACTGGCTGTGGCTTAGTAGGTAAATGTCCCAGGGGCAGCATCTTAGGTAAGCAGACGATCCCGGTGGCGGCAGCGGCAGACGACCACGCGAGTGGGCTTATGGGAACGGCGCTAGCACGATACGACAGCGGCTCGGCGACCCCAAAAACTCGATTGAAACATCAATACTAATGCACTGAGTAATGCAGAATAACTAATCGTGACCAAACAAAAACATACACTTGTAAACCAGGGAACACATATAATCGACATGCGCCATGACACAATCAAGATATATCGCCACGGACCAGTATCTCACTAGTGCACTCTATGATCAACATCAGAGATCCGTCTGACACGCCCAGTCGGACACACCATAGGTCGGCCGAGGGTAGGGCCTGTCCAGCTGGTGTATACCATGGATCGGCTGAGCACACCCCACCACCGGGGCACACCGCGGGTCAGTCCGTCCCACCCAGACACAACGAGGGTTGACAGGCGCATCCCGCCGAGACACTCAACAGGTCAGCCTGCACACTAGCCAACCGGGGCAGCGTCTGTCTGGTATTTAATCGGTAAGGTACCTCGATACTCGATAGTGCCCCCCCCCCCCCCCCGGAACGCGCCAGTGCTGGACCCGTTACACCCTCCGATACGCATCGTGGATTGTGCCGTCCCGTCGCAACACCATGGATCAGCAGGTTCACAACATGGGACCAGCGGGGCTCACCTCGCTGGTACGCGCCGAGGGCCAGATGGGCACTTTCCAACGACACCGCAGATCCCGGTCGGCCACACTCTACCAGGATACGGGTTGGCCAGTATGACCTCGAACCATTTTATTAATAAATATCATTAGACACAATTAACAGAATGATTTTGAATACTTTAAGACACAGCGTCCAGCACTCAAGTGGTCCCCGCACGCATCACCCCGCAAAAAAAAAAAACTGGCACGGCCAGCTCCGCCGAAGTGGTGCCACAGGCCACCAGCTGGCGCGCTACCTGTCAACCCGATACACCGGCGAGCCGCGCGCCCGGCCGGCCGGCCGGCCCGTCAGCCGACCCCTCGAAGGGCCGCGTCTTGTCAGCCGGGCGGGGCTAAGGGGGAGGGGGACGTGTATGCGTCACGTAGATTCGTACCTTGTTCGTGGCATGGGCCTTGCCGGTCGCTGGCAGTTTGATGTGATCCAGGCCTCTCAGCTGACAGGTGCTGGTGACCGGTCGTCGGCCCGGCGGGCCCGCGCCGCTTGGCGGGACGGCTGGCGGCGCCCGCGGGCAGACGCCTCGTCACCGCGCGGCACGCCAGCGCTTCCCGGTCCGGTCGTTCCAGCGGCGGCTCCAGGCCCACCAGCCGGTGGGGCGGGACTCGGCCCGTCACCGACCAGCTCCCGTAGATCTTTCGTCGACTGGATGGTCTTTGTAGGCCCGTTCTTCTCTATCTTGATCTTCATTTTTCCGTTATCGGTCCATGCAGCCCAGACGCTGCCGTTTTTCTTCATTTGTCTAGCGATGTACATCGTTTCTTCGTTTCGCTTTGTGAGGCTGTCTGAGATGTAGATCTCTCGCAGTTGAGCGGTCGTTAGCGAGGACCCAGCCACGGTGGTTGCGTTGCGGAGCTCGCGTCGCTTTTCATAGACCCTCTGACGAGCCGTGAAGCTTGCAAACCTTGCAATGATGGTTCGGTTTTTGCCGTCTCTGGGCCTGCCTACACGATGGGCGACATCCAGGTCGCCAGGAGCCAGCTCCGCGCCTGCAGCTCGGGCGATCTCAAACACTTTCTGGGTTACGGCTTCTCCCTGTGTTTCGGGGACACCGTTAATGTTGATGAACTGCTTTCTAGAGTATTGTTCTAGCTCGTTTACCTGGTTAGCAGTCTCCTGTAGCTCCTGCTTCAGCTCCTGTATTTCTCTGTCCTTCTCTGCGACCGCCTCTGCCACTGCGAAGTTGACCGAAGCCTCGATGCGCTCAGCTAGTCTGTTACACAGGCGGTCGAAAATAGCGTCATCCTCGAGACAGGACATGAACGCCTCCTTTAACTCCTGGCGATCGATGGTCATGGCTCCTCAGTGCGATCAGGGCCGCTGGGCCGCCGTCGACAATCACTCTCTCACTCGCAACTCGCCGTGGGTCGTGTACGGCACGGCACGGCGGCGCGGTCGGTCACAGGCAAGGAGCGGCACAGCGGAGCACAGCGCAAGCGACCCGACCCGGGCGGAGGTCAAGGCCGAACTGAACAGCCTTCTGGAACAGAACCTAAAATTAAGTTGTATTTGGTTTCCTTTATCTGTGGATGTCGAATCATCAATTAATGCCTTCTTTACAGGAAAGTGAGAAGTTAGAGTCCAAGGACAGGGTTGGTTAAGGACAATTAAACAAGCATCTTTGTGCAATGGCTATCCGAAATAGTTCACTTTTACCGAAAGAAAGTTAATATTTACCAAGTTATATGTCATTCTAAGGGAGAATATGTGAATTCGTAGCTAATTTAGCTATTAATAGTCAATATACATCACCACATAATGCTTCAAAAGAGGTCAGCAGGTGCGAATAATAAAAATTCAAATGATTTTGAATTAAGAAAGGTCACAGAAAGGTGCGCAGCATTATTAGTATTTGCAGTTCCGAGAAAGCCAGCCTTATTCTGACTTGCCGTCAGTAGCGCGAATGTCGGCTGAGTGTCGGCTGGACAGACGGCGCGGCGGTCGGACATCGGTCACCCTCAGCGGCTGCAGGGTGTTCTGTTCGGCTCAGTCGCGGCGGGTGGAGACCGCGACCTTTGCCGGCGCCCGGCGGCCGGTCGTTCTGTGGGGGCGATACGGAGTGATGGCGGCCCTCACCGACACCGGACTGGTGCCGCGGGCAAACGGAGCCGTCGACCTGTCCGACCGGACCGCAAGCCAAACAAGCAGTGTGTTTGTGAACGCTGCTAGATATTTTGCTTTGATACTTCTTTGCTTCATGTGGTTTGCTTCGTTGCTTCGCTGCTTCAAAATGTACAAGCCTGACCAACCAATGCTGCACTAAGGCCCAAAGCTATTTGTTCAACGCCATTATTTTACAGGCGAGCTAACCGTAAGAATTTTGAGCTGACCAAGCTTCGCTTTACCGAGTGGCCCGAGTGGGCAGAAACTATTAAAATTGCAAACCGAGGCAATCCGTGGCTGGCATTCATCAGGAGGAAGGTCTGGATGAATGATTCTTCATCTCTATGTCGTTGTTTCACCCCTGCTAGCCAATAAATTCCGTCGGGCAATGAATGTCCGCCCGCAGCGCCACGTCGTAACATAGCTCTGCCGCACCAACACACGTGAGGCTAGAAAAGTAATCAGCAAAATGGAAGAAACCTAAATGGATGCATTTTGTTTGAATGAATCCCTATGTTCCAACCACAAATTATTTCAAAGAATCTTTTGAGATTAGACACACAACTGAAGACTTATGGGTCATATAGTTTAATTAGACCAGCAGCTGGCGGCGCGAGCGAACTTACAGTGTTGTTCGTGGAAGCCCTGAGGCTACTGTCGACGGCCAGTGACGTTTATTGCCGCTGTGTGTACGATTCATTGCTGCTGAACTGCGCACAGGCACCCCTCACGGGACCTTTCCTGAAAAGCGAGCTGACTTCTCAGGTTCTGGATCGACAAACGGTGGAGCGCGAGGATTCCCGGCGGAGCGACCGCCGCCGTCGGCTCGGGTCACCAGAGGGCCGGTCAGGAACAGCGGAGGATAGGACAGGATCAAAGGAGGGTCAGACAGGATCAAAGGAGGGTCAGACAGGATCAAAGGAGTGGCGGCTAGAGGCACCAGAGGGTCGGCTAGGCACACCAGAGGGTCGGATCAGTCAAGCACAACGTCAGACTGAATCCAAGAAGGTCAGATGGCAAATCGAGGATTGGAACAGCAGTTGAACTGGAACGACTGAATCACCAAAGGGTCAGACGAACCATCTGCGAACCGTCTACATTCTCATGAAAATTTGCGCAAATAGCTTCCTAGAGTGGGCATGCTTATGCGATTCTTAGAAATAGTTATCAAATATATAGTAGATTGAATATTCTACTTTCACGAATCTGGTTCTAAAAATAGCTCTTGCTGCCCTTTTGACAGTTACCTACTCTGTTTACTCAAGAGTTTCTTCCTTTATAGACGTTACCAATAGTACCCATGCATATTTTGAATGCATCCAAAATTAATTTTCCCGTGATTGAAAATGTCTAGCACACAGTGCAATAGCGCATATTGAGAGGACCCAGGTATCACGCACTGCATCATGTATGCCATTCCATGTACCGATTTCCTATCAAGTTCGTAGAAATTCCAACACATGAATCAATGGTTGTAGCGAGGCTGTAGCCATGGGCGGCGCCACCGGGGGGGACGGGGGGGACAGGTCCCCCGCTATCGAAAGTTAGGGGGGTACAGTACCCCCCTATCGGCGAGGCCCGTTCAATAGTTGATAATAATGCATTATAGAGCTATCCGTCGCATTTAATGCATCGTTGGTTAACAAAGGCAGGTTCTGAATAAAGATTGCTGTTGGGATGCATCGCAGGGGGTCCTAGGCCCTGGCCATCTGCAAAAGGTGTGGAGCTGTGATGCCCGTAGTTATAAGGTGATCGGCAGGGCCTCGGGGATCGTGCCCCCTTTTTGGGGCGCCAGGCAGGGTTATTATTTATTACCTTCCCACCCCACTGCCAGACCCCATTGCCGATAAAACCAAGTTCACTGAAATTCCATAAATTTCCGTTACTATATGAAAATTTTCCATTCCTAATTAGTCAAATTCAAGCATGGCAGTTCTACCACAGGAACCATTTGAAATCTATGCCATTTAACCCCAGCACTTGTGGGGAGAAGTGTTCGGATAGATCACAGGCAGGACCAAAAAAGCACGCAGTAGCCCAAGACCTTATAATTGGATATAGCATCGGCTCCCTCTCGTCAAGGGGTTCGATAGCACTCGTTTTTCTGCAAAACTAAGTTCGGTCGGCGGCCGAACGGCTGGGGGTCTAATCGAGCCCCCCATCCCTCCCCTTCTTACGTCAGCGGCTGTGAAAATGCCATTACCAGCTGTTGAAACATGGCAGTTGCTTTTGCATGAGTGCACGAAAGGGTTTTAGGTCCGTGATACGTGAAAGGTCCTACATGAAAATTGAGACACACCAGCTTATCAAATTGTGCTCACTGTGGTGCGCTCGGTTTTACCTTGACTAGTCTTTGAATTCTGGGGTGAAACAGACCAGTCAAGAAACCTGTTCCATAAGGAGAACCACTAATGCTAAAGAGATGTGGGATGAGGTTTCCAGAGACCTTCATTACCTCCCAAAGGAGGTGCCCCGCCATTTGCCAATCCCTGCTGTAGTTGTTACGATTGGAGGGTGAATATGAGAACGATGCAGGTCGTGCCAGCTCGATCATGACGAACACAATGGTGCCGACATCACAGCTCTACTGCCATTTTTGAAGAAGTTAATCAACAAGGACCGGAATCCTACCCTGGGGCATTTCACCTGCAGAGGTCGCCGGACCTGAGACCCTTTCACTCATTTTTTTTTTCAACGATGCATGCGCTCGTTTTTCCCGCAAAGCTCTTGGCAAGTAAAATCCATCAGAAAGTGTGATCAAATAACGGCTGGTGACCTTCCATGACCTAGCATGGCCTTTTGAGTGACCACCGATGACATGACCACTGACGGCTAGCCATTAGCTGCACCTTGCCCGTTGCATATGGATCAGGTGGTGATGTCATGATTCTGAAATTATATTGCAGTTTTGGCGCACTTGTCAGAGCAGAAGACATTCCCACTTTTCCTCCATGACTATATGATGGTGAAGCCCTGAAGCTGACCAGACGTAAGATCGAAAATTTGAAAGTACGAAACGTAAGAATAGCTGGCACTGCTATTCATACCTAAGCAATTCGCAGCTTGTATAGGAAACCAGCTTTGAGTTGGCAAGACTGCAAATTTTGATTTAGAGGCAAGGATGCTTGAAAAGGTGATCGATCTTAGGTGTCCTAGGATAAGTTTGGAAACGGGATGCACCATTCGATGTGTTTTGGGCCTTGCCAAGTTTCGCGGCGTTACGTGCCTCGTTTTTTTTTTTTTTGCATACACGATCAGTATCTACTTTTGGGATTTTCGATTTTCGGTCCCCGTCCCCCCCTATCGAAAACCCGTGGCGCCGCCCCTGGCTGTAGCTACGTGACTGACTATACATATGGCACACAGGTCTGACCAGAACGGGCGGTGCTAAATCGGTGCGGTGACCGACGACCAGTGTCGGTCGGTCGTGTTCGTGTCACCCTCCATTGTCGAGTTTCTGTCGCGGTCGGGGCACTGACCGACGACCTCACATGGCTGGACTGCCGAGCTGTACCTTTGGATCGGAGAACCATAGACTTCTGTGCACCTCCATATGACCTCTGTATCGGAGACCCTATACACACCGTTCCGTGCTTCTGTCCTCAGGAAACTGAAATCCTTCTCCTCCACGCCGCTACCCCTCCGGGCTGGACAGGCAACTTTATCTCATGCGGGCTGCTCCCTTGGAGCGGCACGCACCGCTGCTCCCGAGGGAGCGCACCCCGTAGCCGGGTGCAGTGAGTGCCTTCACTGAGAAAACAGTGTCCCGATTTTCGGGCTCAGAGACCAGTTTTCGGGCTAATGTACCATATTCAAAACAGACAGCACATTTCGAGAATACTTTCTGAGCAACGCCACATGGGCTCATACGATCCCTTAAATCAGTATCATTGATCGCAGAAACAGTGCTCAGTCAGTACCCATTATCGGTGTCAAGCTCTAAAACTAGTCTCACTATGATACCAGTTTTCAGCCTGATCCCCATTTTCGAGCTCACCTGATTCCAGTTTGAGGGCTCAAATTGTGTGGTGAAGCCAATATTAGGGCTCACGTCATCGCTTTTCGGGGCTTTGGTAAAAGCTGGATTGCGTCAGCTGGCTGGCCAGCTGGCGACGCACGAAAGGTATTTAATTTTAGATATACCTAAGCGCGGTAGTAGGATGGACATAAATATTTCAAATGGCTTTAAATGAAAAATTGATTGGTAAATATTTATTCTTTTATATCTAGCATTGATATGTAAGAAGCTCTGCTAGCGCCACCATACGGCGCCAGCTGGCAAAAAAATCCAGTTAATACCAGAGGCCGCTTTTCGTCCGATGCAGCCCCTCCTCCCCCCTCCCCCGTGTCCAGCAGCTGCGAATAAGACGAAGCCGCGGACAAACTTTTTTTTTGCTCGGCCAGCCTAGCGCCAGTCTCGAGCGGTGGGACAGTTAACCCGGCAATTTTGGCCGGGATGCAAAAGTTACGTTAAACCGGTTTATGTTAACCCGGGAGCAAATAACAACGTGGGAGCCTATCTTAGGTGTGGCAAAGCTAACGGATTACTTACTTGTTGCCGAGGTGCCCAAAGAAGGTACTGGAACCGAAAACACAACATTGGTTCATGTATTTATTAACATTCATACACACAGTCATACTTGTGCAAGGTGTCAGTGTTCGGTTGTGGGGTGTAATAGCCAGGGAAAAAGTTCTATGAACTGAAAAACCCGGCGCCTATTACTTCGCAACATGGTTGTGTATTCAACATGAACTGCAAGGAGTGCAGACGACATTGCCTGTGCTAACTTAACGTCTCACGGGCAGCGCCGCGCTCTGACACCTTGGTCCCAGAAGCGGCGGCGTTTCTGACCGCAAATCGCCGGAGAGCCGGTCGACGCCGTTGAGGGGACTGAGCCAAGACTGAGCAGGCCGCTGCCAGCTCCACCTTCACGTCCGCGCGGCGCAGCTCGGTGTGCGGCGGCGGCTCATCGCGCGGGCCGCACCCGTCCGTCCGCTGCACGAGCCGCTTTTCGATCCGACAGCGCAACACCGGCACGCCATTGTGCTGGCTGAGCGGCGGCAGCGGCACGTAGGCAACAAAACAGTAGAAATCGATGGGCCTGGATCGGCGTTGCCAGCAACGCCGGCAGCGGCGCGGCGGGAGGCGCCAGTGCCGCCGTCGGGGACGTGTGCCCTTCGCTGCGCTCATTCGAGTTGGCCGGCCGGCCGCGCGGCGTAGTCCTTTTGACACGGTGCGAGAAGAGCCGGATGAAGGTGGACTTTTTATTGGCGTTGCTGGTGCTCACGCCGCCGGCGTCCAGTTTGGGCGGCAAGTCCGAGTACCAGGAGTCGGACAAGTCCCGCGCGAACGCCGCCAGCCGGTCGTCGTCACTGCTGGCGGCGGCCCGCCGACGGCGCTGCCTCAGAATCGGACGAGTCGGTGGTACTGAGCACCTCGCGGGACGGGTAGCTGGGAGTGGGCCGGCCGCGGCCCCTGCCAGGCCGCGCCACCTTCACCGGCGCAGCCGCCTTCAAACTGCCCTTGCTGGGCGGCGGGTTGGTCGGCGGAGGCGGCAGCGGTGCCTCGACGTCAGTCCGAGTCGCTGTCACTGGGCGGCCGCCGCGGAGACGGCTTCTGTTTGACCCGCAGCCGGCCTGGGCCGGCTCGGCGCCCTCGGCCGGCGGCGCGCGCCGTTTCGAGCGTTTCACCTTTTCACTGTTACTCTCGCCTGGTCCTCAGCGTCGAGCGGCTCGGCGCTGTTCGGTTTCATGTGGCCCATGCTGCTGGGAAACTCGGTTGGGGACAGCTTTCTGACTGGAGTGCCGTCGAAGATGGAGGAGACGGGGGTGCTCGCAGAGTCCTTGCCCAATGCCCATGATAGAGCCGAGGCTCCACTGGACGCCCAGCTTAATCGGGCTATCGCCGCCCTCCTTCTATGGTGGATTCTTCGGCCCCCTACAGCCACTAGGGCCATCATATACTCCCAGATGGCGGCACCTAGGGGATGAGGGGGGGGGGGGTGTCTGGGCCACTTGTCCACCTCGTGGCGTCGCCAGCGACGCCTGCGAGTCGGAGCAAATGATTATGGGGTCTTCCTCGAAGGACGGGTGCTTCAGGAGATGTTGCTTTGCCGTCTTGAGCGCCACCATCTCAGATCGGTAAATGGAGCAAATCCTCCCCGCCGCCTCCCGCAGTACCAATGTTGTACTGTCTGGGTGCTCGGTGAGGACCCCAGCGCCGCCTTCCTATTACTCCCCCGGTCGCAGACCCGTCGACCCAGGCCCACGTCGCACGCTGCGGGAGCGCTCCCAGGCACGCCTCCGCAGCACTCCTCCTCGCTGTCGCGGACGCCCCGATCGGCAGCAGGTCCAGGTGGACCGTGACGCCGTCTGTTGGCGTCTACGGGGGCAGTCTCGTGGATAAGCGCGCCTCGGCGGGCAGCGCCACTCCAGTGGTCCCACACCGCTCCCCCGCGCTCTCTCCAGCCGGTCACTGACTTCAGTCACGGTTGGGGGGGGGGCTTCCGCCACGACGCAGCGGGTCCTCCGACGGGAGGGAGAGCGCCTTCGCCAGTAGGCGCGATGCCAGCGCATCCCTCCTCATCTCTCCATCGGCACGACGCCCGCCTCGGCCCTCACGGCGAGTCTTGGAGCATGGAAATCGGGCAGCCAGTGATGACTCATGCCACCATCAGCATCTCCGCCTCCAGGACGCCAAGATGTGTGGCCGCAGCCGCAGGCAGCCACGCCGACCCCGCTGCCCGCATGCCCAAGTAGTCTCGAATCGCTGACACCTCTCCTGAAACAAGAGTGGTGTCGTAAACTTAAACCCCTTGCTGGCGCCCGCCAGCCGCGACAACACCGCCACACCAATTTTTGTGACCCCGGAACTTCCGTCCCGAGCCTTATTTCACGGCACGATGCTACAGTGCGCTACACGTATTGTGGTATTCAGCTTCCATGGAAACATCAACTAATTTGGACGCTCAAACATGGGAGTCAGGAGTGGTTAAGGCCCAGAGCGTTCTGTCTGGTTTATAAAACCTTGGCCAGCAGATGTAAACGTGCTTTTTGTATAAGTGGCTTAATTTTGACGCAAAAGGGCACTAACCTTCGGCGCAAATAATGCAGAAATTTCAGCGCAAATTGCAAAATAGCTTGCGCCGAACTTCGGCGCATGACGGCTTCACGGGCGTCCGGCGTACCATATGGATGTTTTCCAGTTTGGGCTGCAGGTTTTAGCTCTAGGTTTTAGACTGTAGGTTTTGGGTTGGGTTGGGCTGGGCTGGGCTGGGCTGGTTGGGGTGGTTGGGTTGGGTTGGATTAGGTTAGGTAAGTTTAGGTTAGTTTAGTTTAGGATAGATATGAATACCTATTTTTTGTAAGTTGAATTACTTTTTTCATTTTGTAGCATCATATGCCTTCCATCTTTGAACTGCCATATTCAAGCACCAGAATAAGTATGGACTTGAACCTTTTCCAGTCTGGATGCCTGTATGGAAGTTGTGCAAAATCATGCAGTTGAAGGTATTGTAACCACAAATAAGAGCTCATGACTCAAGTCTCAACTTGTCCATAATTGGTTATCTTGATGTATACTTGTAGACCCTTCCTCTTACTTGGCACACAGGCATGGTGTCACAGTGTTCTAAAATTGGATTTCAATTGGGTGTCCCAATAAAAAAAAAATCTGAAGACAAAATGAGATAGATTTAGCCTTTCCGCAAAACTGCATAATGCCATTTTTTACCTCAGATTTTGTCAGAACCTTCAAAGGATCTGAAATGAAATGATGTAGAGTAGATGCATCAACTGTCAAGTCATGCGTAACCTGGCAGCTGGCTGTTGTATCAAACTTTTGACATATTTTTTTAGCAAAGATGAAATAAAGCCACTTGTCATATTTTTAGGATGAAAATATTTTCCCCATCATGTGTGGTTATTCACCTAAAATTCTGAAACATGGAACACTGTCATACCAGCATTCCATCATGTCAACCAGCATTCCGCAGCATGTTAGCAGAAGCAGCAGCATGTTATAAGTATATGAAAGATCCAAATAGGTTGTAGGTTGGTAGGTATTGGTACTAAGTTTAACTTAATAGGTTAGTAGGCAAGGTTAGGATTAATTTTAGTTGAGCATCAAGATAACCATTACGAACAAGTAACAAAATCCTTACCTACCCTTGAAAGTATTGCTTCAATCACATCATCACGAAGAACCAGACAAAAATTTTGCACATTCTTACACTATTTGACATCCTGAATCCAGATATGATGCTTTCATGTGGCGCAAATACAAGAAAAACGAATAATCAAACCCGTGCGTATTCGTATCAACGGCGCCACAATTGTAGATCAGACCTTTTCTGAACAAATGCCACCACAATTTTAATTGATAAGGGATTAAAATGGCATGAGCATCAACATCTTGATTTTTTCTAAAAGATAGCGATAACTGATAACTAATAACTTACCATTCATTTTGAAATCACGGCGGTAGGTACACCAACACATGGCACTGAAAACAGCAAAAGACGGAATGGCGGAATGTCGTATGGAGCCCTAAAACGCAGCTCGAATTGAGCCCGAAAAGGAAGACGAACTGATGCCGCTTTCGGGGCTAATGTACTTTGAGCCCGAAAAGGGCGCCTAACTGATCCCGATTTTAAAATCATACAGACTTGAGCCCTGTTTTGGCACTCATATGAGCCCTTATTCAAAAATGTTCTCAAAGTGTTTTCTGAGTGTTGGGGCTGGGTGGCCTGTCCTATGGACGGGCTCAGCCCCGGCGACTCACTAGGGTGCCTGCCCAGACCAATGTCTCCCCCTACATCCTATCATCCTCCCGGCTCTGAAATGGTCTAATTGGACCGAAAGGGCCTAACCCAACAAAACAAAGACCCTACACAGAGTGCACCGGACCATGGCTGGAGCATCAGACCACCATACTTCTGAACAGCCTGTCAGATAGGCAGACAATCGGACAACCGGGCAGCCAGACAGACAGCCGAAGAACGGATAGTCGGACTGTTCGACAGAGGGCCGATCACACTGGCCGAACATTGGCCGAAGTCAGTTATGATTCCTAACCCACATCTATCGCTGTTTTCTTAGCATGCACTTGCATTGGCTGATGTTTACCGTGATATGTCGTCCGTGTTCCCTTCATTCCAAAAACGAGCAACATCGTTCCATCCGTTTTTTTTTTCGTTGGAGATAGTGCCTTTTTTGCTACCTCAGAGTGTCGCCACGTCGTCCTTTACAATGTTGTATCGACATCACTAATGAAAGCTGTTGTGAGCCAGTCTGCAATGGAGACGCAGTGCGCAAACACGCTCAGCTCTTGGAACGATCCGATAACAGGGATAAAAATAAGCCCCATTGACGAGAAAAACTTTCAGTGAACAGCACTCTCGCCTTTTGGTATTTGCATGTTCGACAATCTCAGTGTTTGGGTTTCTTCAATCACGGCTACTTGCGGGCACCTCTGTTTTCTCGGTAAGCAGAGATGGGCTGGATGCAGGTCAGCCGGGCGGCGGAGTATATCCTGTTTGGCTCGCGGTGGTCATTTGGCGGCCGGTGATCGCATCAGCTGCGGTGTTTAGTCGACCTATTGGCCTGCAGATGCCCGGTTCGTTTGGCGCCCCTATCCACATTGGCCGTCGCTCGGCTCAGGGAACACGAATCGCTCGGCGCACCGAACACGATTGCTTTCAGATTGGCTGAGCACCATCGGGATTCCCGAGCGAATTTTTCACCGAGAGAGTGGCCTCGGCAGTTGGCATTTCATCGACCACAAATAACGGGTCCCACCGCGCACTCTGACAGCAACTCTGTTTGGTATTCAATTGATATGCAAAATACATAAAGGGTGACACCAATGGAGAAGGGGATTTTTAAACGTGCATTCGATGTCAATTTACATCGGACATTTATTTCAGCGCAGTATGTTTAGCTTGCATCATTGCACCTTATGTATGTATAGGTTAAGTGCATTCCGCAAAATTACCAGTTCTGGTAATTTTGCGGAATGCACTTAACCTATACATCTATAAGGTGCAATGAAGCAAGCTAAATATATTGCGCAGTTGAAATAAATGTTCGATGTAAATTGACATCGAATGTTCTAACATTCGATGTTAGAATGTTAAATATGTTCAACATGTTAAAATATGTTCTAACATAAAATTGACACTTTCGATGATTTTTGAAGAGAAGAAACGAATTAATGTTAACGATATTAGCAAGTGAAAATTGAATTGATGTAGTTGAGTACTTTGACCCCGCAGATATAAAATGAACATTGGAAAATTACTTCGGCATCACATTCAATCTTCAAGATTGCTGCGAACTCGATGCACGTCCCACTGATTTGAAAGTTTTAGGATGAAATATGACCATAAAATCGAGCTCTATATCGAACGCATCGGGAAGCGACCTGTAACGGGAAAAGGAGAGGGCTGGAAGCAGGAAGGAGGAATCGAAATTGGATGTACAAATCAGCAACATGTTGTTGTATATCTTATAAACATATAGTTGAGTATTTTACGATGGACGAAAAAGGAAACACTGAACATCCTGCAGTCATCCATAAGCATTCCTTTGTGCCCTAAGCACGAACTCATATTTAACATAAACTATAAATAAAAAGAGCATCACATATATGACTAATCGTTTGGTGGATGCAATGATAAAGTGCAGGTCAAGACTTTCAGTAAGCAGTAAAACTTTTGAATTCTTAAGTTCTGCGAGTCCATCGGAGAGCCGCTGACACAACTGTAAGCCGACTAAGGGCCAGGCGACTGACGCCCTAACGGTATCAGTACCTGATCTCACCCAAAAACATGTGGCGGCTCATTCACACCGATCGTGTGCCTTGCCTCGTCTGCGAGCCGCTAGGGACGGGAGCGATGCTTGCCGGCGGGTCATCAGGAACGTGAAGGGGACCCATGTGGTCGTCTGCCAGCCGGCAGGGCACGGTCGCCTAGCTCTGGGGGGGGGGGGGGGGCGGCCCGGGGGGTATTTGTTGCGCACTAGTTAGATTATTCGACATTTACTGGTCCGAGAGAATAACAACAGGTCTGATTTTTCAGCATATGCTTCATGCATAAACTATTGCCTTTGGATGTCAGTTATCCTACACATTAAAGAGAAAAGTGTTAAGAATATTATACTTTATATCTTATTTCTTTCAATTACCGTAAGTAGAATCGAAACGTATGAAATCAATGTCGTATGAAATCGATCAGGGGCGTATGTCAGGCTGTTCGCCTTGGTACCGAAGAAGTGCCGAGTCTGACCCAGTCGATTACGTGGATATTCCAGACGGCTGAGTCCGAGAATGGTTTGTTCTTTGTTGTCTCATAACCCACGGGACAGTCGCCTTTACAACAGAAAAAGTTACATTTAAAACAAAGGCTAGTAAAACAGAAATCGACGATCGTGCCACTACACTCTTGGATCGAGCTAATCCAAGCATTGTGTTCAATCCTCGGCATTTTGATGATGTGTCGTAATCAGGGATGCGGAGCCGTGGAAATTTCAAACGGCTCCGGCTCCGGCTCCGGCTCCGGAGAAAAAAATCGGCTCCGGCTCCGGCTCCGGCTCCGGGTGAAATGTTATGGCGGCTCCGGCTCCGGCTCCGGCTCCGAGTAAAATGGTCCGGCTCCGGCGGCTCCGGCTCCGACTTAGTACATCCCCTATGCAATCAATTAAATACGGGTGGAAGAAAAATTGGATTGGTTATACGCGTTACCTACTCTTGCCATGACCGGCTCACCGCACTCCCCGCGCAAACGCACCTCGGAGAGCACTGGCAGAACAAAGGACTAGGAAGCGATGGCATTGGAAACGCAGTCGCCGCGAATCGGAGTTCACTGAACCATCGTAAGCTGACACCCATCTCGGCTGCATTGGGGGGGTGGGGGTGAGGGGTGGGGGTGGGGGTGGGGGTGGGGGGTGGGTGGGAAGAGACGGCGCTGGGAGTCGCAGTCCACTGCACTGGCTTCAAAACAATGGCCGTCACCTGATGACCGGTCCTCATGTTCTGGGGATGCAGTAGACGTGAGGGGGGAGGAGCAGACAGGAAGCTGAATGCGTACTGTGGGATACTGGGGATATTCGGCTTTTCATTCAATTGATGGCCCATGACGTACTATTGGTCTCAAGATAAGGGCCCAGGCGACCTGTAGTTTTGATGCGGTGAATACCCTTACCCTCGCCACAACTCGGGCCGAGTGCACCCCTCCTCCCAGCCAGCGCCACCCCCACTCGCATTGTGGCGAGGGTGAGGGTATTCACCGCATCAAAACTACAGGTCGCCTGGGCACTTATATTGAGACCAATAGTACGATATGTTTTACTGCCTTGTACTGTCAAACCGAACTAGGTCAATTATTTTTTCCTCTTCAAAAAATAAAAAGGAGCCGGAGTCGCCCCCTTTTTTGGCGGCTCCGGCTCCGGCTCCGGCTCCGGGCTATATTGTTTCACGGCTCCGGCTCCGGCTCCGGCTCCGGGCAAAATATGCCGGCTCCGGCGGCTCCGGCTCCGACTCCGGCTCCGGCTCCGCATCCCTGGTCGTAATGTGTGTACATACATATACCTTGGAGTAAACGTTTCATTCATCTCTTCCGTTCGACATAGCCTTTTCGCAATCCCAGCTAATGTCTTTTTTATTGTGGCAATTTGAGTGTTGTTGGCCTCGTCCCAAACCGAGAGACGAGGACTAATGAATGGGAAACATGCATATTGGTCAGGCCCTGTAGCATAGTCTGGAGCGAATGGGACCGTAGACGGTGAACGGGTCAGGAGCGTGACATTTTAAACCATGTGACCTGGAGGTTTGGTCTTAGGTGAACGTCTAGCAAAATTCATTTATTTTCAAAGTTTTCCTTTTTAGCGACTTTTAGGCACATATATGTCGTCCTTGAGCAATGCAAATGAGAAACGATTAAACTTGATTGATGTAAATATGGTGGGAAAATTCAGTGTGTAAGCTTGCTTTTGTATGGCGCGACGGTCCATCCGGTGACCATGATCAGAGTAAATGACGCGTTCAAGCCATGGCGGCACCGTAAGTCAGTACATCACAACGGCGGAATAAAATTGGTCCGATAATCAATACCCGGCTGTCCGGTGTCGTGTGTGACACCGACGGCAGTGCTGCTATCAGCTTCAGCCAAACCACCGGGTGGCTGGCTTCATAACGATAGTGGTTAGCTCTGAGCAGAGGCATCCACTTTGCCAGAGACGCTGATACGCCCGAACACCGGCTGTGGCCATATCATTGGCCCTAAAGCCAACGACACTGACACATTTCTAGCCTTTTGCTGGAATCATTTTCTCGTTATGCATATATAACCGTCGCAGCGGATGTGTGTGTCGCCGGGGTGGTGGTATGCAGCCCGCGAACGGCCGCTATCTGGCCTCGGGCGGCGCCGGGCCACTGGTAACGGCCACGTCGGACGCGTCGCCGGACAGCGGAGCACAGTTAACGGCCCGCGACGACATCGTATCTGCCCGGTAACGGCGCCAACTGTCGAGTCAGCCGCCTCATGACGCTGCAGTCGAGGGCTGCCGCCGAGGGGGTGTTCCTAGCGATATGCGACGGACGGTACTGCCGGTAATGCCGTCAGCGGGTTACGAACTGCAGAGAAACGTGATATCAGTGCAATCCAACCAATGTAGTGACCCTGACACTTCAATGCGCCGTGCTTTTATTATTTTCATCATGTTTATGGTGAGGATCGCATGATAAGTCTACGGATTGACTGCTGCACGGACCTTTGCACTCTCCCCATACACTCTCTCGATCTTTAATTTTTATCATTCTTTGTATGTAGATTATAATGAATAATACCTACTACTCGCAGCTCAAAGATTTCTTCCTAAAAAGACACTGCATAGTGCATACCACTCATGAAGCTCCTATGAGAAGCACGTTCAGATCAGAGCGTGCAGTGTTGCCGGAAGACTATACAAATATACCTAAGCGTCCTGTAATGTAATAACCAAACTACCAGGCTTACGATAAATCTATGGCGCTAGAAATGTATTCTCTCCTACCACAAATCCCAGTTAACCAGGGGCGGCGCCACGGGTTTTCGATAGGGGGGGACGGGGACCTGCCTGACCGAAAATTCCAAAAGTAGGTAGATACTGATCGTGTATGCAAAAAAAAACGAGGCACGTAACGCCGCGAAACTTGGTAAAGCCCAAAACACATCGAATGGTGCATCCCGTTTCCAAACTTATCCTAGGACACCTAAGATCGATCACCTTTTCAAGCATCCTTGCCTCTAAATCAAAATTTGCAGTCTTGCCAACTCAAAGCTGGTTTCCTACAAGCTGCGAATTACTTAGGTATGATGAGTAGCAGTGCCAACCATTCTTACGTTTCGTACTTTCAAATTTTCAATCTTACGTCTGGTCAGCTTCATGGCTTCACCATCATATAGTCATGGAGGAAAAGTGGGAATGTCTTCTGCTCTGACAAGTGCGCCAAAACTGCAATATAATTTCAGAATCATGACATCACCACCACCACCTGATCCATATGCAACGGGCAGGGTGCAGCTAATGGCTAGCCGTCAGTGGTCATGTCATCGGTGGTCACTCAAAAGGTCATGCTAGGTCATGGAAGGTCACCAGCCATTATTTGATCACACTTTCTGATGGATTTTACTTACCAAGAGCTTCGCGGGAAAAACGAGCGCATGCATCGTTGAAAAAAAAAATGAGTGAAAGGGTCTCAGGTCCGGCGACCTCTGCAGGTGAAATGCCCCAGGGTAGGATTCCGATTTTCACAGCCGCTGACGTAAGAAGGGGAGTGGGGGGTTGGCTCGATTAGACTCCCAGCCGTTCGGCCGCCGACCGAACTTAGTTTTGCAGAAAAAAAACGAGTGCTATCGAACCCCTTGACGAGAGGGAGCCGATGCTACCCAATTATAAGGTCTTGGGCTACTGCGTGCTTTTTTTGGTCCTGCCTGTGATCTATCCGAACACTTCTCCCCACAAGTGCTGGGGTTAAATGGCATAGATTTCAAATGGTTCCTGTGGTAGAACTGCCATGCTTGAATTCGACTAATTAGGAATGGAAAATATCCATATAGTAGCGGAAATCTATGGAATTTCAGTAAACTTGGTTTTGTCGGCAATGGGGTCTGGCAGTGGGATGGGGAGGTAATAACCCTGCCTGGCGCCCCAAAAAGGGGGGGGGGGCACGATCCCCGAGGCCCTGCCGATCACCTTATAACTACAGGCATCACAGCTCCACACCTTTTGCAGATGGCCAGGACCTCCTGCGATACGGTTCTGCGACACCTGAGCGAGCGTCATTTCAGCGAACGACATTTGAGCGAAGCCTTTTCAGCGATTATCAATTTAAGAGATTGACTTTTTCAGCGATTGCCAAGTCGGCGAATTCAATCACAGCGATTATCAACTTAAGCGAAGACCAGAATCAGCGAAACCAGATTGAGCGAATATATGGAGGTCAATGGGGGACCAATTGAGCGAACACAGTTACAGCGAAACCGAACGCGACGGAAGTCCATCATTTGCTACTTTTCGGGAATTCTTGCCATTGGAATACCCGCTGTTATGTGTCATGCTTCAAGCTGCGCGCGGCAAATTAAAAATTTGCTTTTTGCTTGGAAACCACAAAAATATGGCCTCATTCTGCAACCTTGATCTGGAAATGTGGAACGTGAGAGATAGGACGATGGAAGGAATGCCAAGGACCAATAATAAACTCGAGGGATGGCACAGGGGTATCCAGTCTATGTTTCAGGGACCTCACCCAAATATCTGGAAATTCGTACGTTGCTTGGGGCAAGAACAAATTTTACAACATGGGGACTGATCCAAATTCAAGCGGGGGAATTTCGCGAAAAACAGCACAAGCAATATGAATCTCTGAACAAACGTTTGGTCATCATTATTGGCAAAGAGCAGGGGGGGGGGGGATGAAATCGAACCGCTGGAATTTTTTAGAAATGTGGCATTAAATTTGGAGCTTGATATCTGAACTTTGAACGTGACATCCGCCATCCAGTTCCGGATAACCATGAAAAGTTCCGGAAACATTCGTTGTGCGTACGCTCGCAAAAAAAAAACACACCGTTACGGGACGATGAAGTGTTTCGCTGAAATGACAGTCGCTCAAACTGTGGTCGACGAAAAAGATGTCGCTGAAACATAGCTTTCGCTTAAATTGATAATCACTATATTTGATAATCGCTCAATTTGATATTCGCTAAGTTGCTAGTCGCTGAAAATGTTTCGCTCAAATGACGTTCGCTCAAATGACACTCGCTAAAGTCGCTCGCACCGATCACAACAGCAATCTTTATTCAGAACCTGCCTTGATTAACCAACGATGCATTAAATGCGACGGATAACTCTACAATGCATTATTATCAATTATTGAACGGGCCTCGCCGATAGGGGGGTACTGTACCCCCCTAACTTTCGATAGCGGGGGACCTGTCCCCCCCGTCCCCCCCGGTGGCGCCGCCCATGCAGTTAACATTAAATTTCGACGGATTTGCCAGGAACCTCTCGTTCCCATGCACGTCGAATGCTCCGTCTTACATAAGAAAACAGGGCGGCACTTCTCGAAACAGATGGTGCAGAAGCTGACGCCTCATCTTTACGTAATTTGGACCGGCCGAAGCGAATAAGGTAAATGGACGTGACTTTAGGGCTGGTAGTCGAAGAGATATGAACAGGAGAGACCGGGCTCGAGAAACAGGAGCGACAAGGCTGCTATTTGAGAGGTTTAAAATAGGGGTAGTGTGTATAGGGATGCGGAGCCGGAGCCGGAGTCGGAGCCGGAGCCGCCGGAGCCGGCATATTTTGCCCGGAGCCGGAGCCGGAGCCGGAGCCGTGAAACAATATAGCCCGGAGCCGGAGCCGGAGCCGGAGCCGCCAAAAAAGGGGGCGACTCCGGCTCCTTTTTATTTTTTGAAGAGGAAAAAAAATAATTGACCTAGTTCGGTTTGACAGTACAAGGCAGTAAAACATATGGTACTTACGTCATGGGCCATCAAGTGAATGAAAAAATCCGAATATCCCCAGTATCCCACAGTACGCAAACAACTTCCTGTTTGCTCTCCCCCCCCCCCCACGTCTACTGCATCCCCAGAACATGAGGACCAGTCATCAGGTGACGGCCATTGTTTTCAAACCAGTGCCGTGGACTGCGACTCCCAGCACCGTCTCATCCCACACACCCCCCACCCCTCACCCCCCAATGCAGCCGAGACGGGTGTCAGCTTACGATGGTTCACTGAACTCCGATTCGCGGCGACTGCGTTTCCAATGCCATCGCTTCCTAGCCCTTTGTTCTGCCAGTTCTCTCCGAGGTGCGTTTGCGCGGGGACGCGGTGAGCCGGTCATGGCAAAGAGTAACGCGTATAACCAATCCAATTTTTCTTCCACCCGTATTTAATTGATTGCGTAGGGGATGTACTGAGTCGGAGCCGGAGCCGCCGGAGCCGGAGCCGCCGGAGCCGGACCACTTTACTCGGAGCCGGAGCCGGAGCCGGAGCCGCCATAACATTTCACCCGGAGCCGGAGCCGGAGCCGGAGCCGTCTGAAATTTCCACGGCTCCGCATCCCTGGATATATACACACGGAGTCCTGGAGGTATAGGGGCTGGAGGGACTGGTTTTGACCGTATGGGACTGTAGCAGCTGCGCTTTGATTTGGGTTGAAGGGACCGCGGTCGGAGCTGGGAGACCGGGAGCTGAGGGACCGGGCCGTGTTCAGAGCTAGGGGGACCACGGTCGGAGCCATGGGAAACCGCTGTCAGAGTTGGTGGACCGCCGTCGGAGCTGAAGGGACCGGACCGCGGCCCGGTGGGAGCTGGGGGGACCGTGGTCAGAGCTGTGGGGACCGCAGATAGAGCTGGGGGACCGCTGTCAGAGTGGGGGGGGGACCGGACCGTGGTCAGAGCTAGAGGGACCCCGCAGTCGGAGCTGGAGACACCACTGCGGCCCAGGCTGCGTTCTACGACGGCTGGATGCCGGGAATGGCGGTCGGTCCATCAGTCGGGCTGTCCCAGCGGCGCGGCCCGCCATCCGCCGGCTGCCGGACGCTGACCTTTGGGCCGCTAAATACTGCAGTGTGCCGGCCCCGCCGCGCCCTCGGCCACACAACTTGAGATGGAGTTCCAGAACTAATGACCGCTGGCTTGAGACGAGCGTCGGCCTGCGGCGGGCGCGGGGCGGCGGCTCGGGACTCCCACACTCCCACGGCGCGGCGCCGGTACACACCCGGCCTACGCGACTCTATCGAATCGGCCCTGGCGACCTACTGACCGCACAGCCACACAAAGAAGGTCGGCGAGCAGCGAGAGAGGTCATTACAAGTCGCAATATCCGGGCGGGCTTATCTCTGTCTGCCGGCAGCCCGACAGGTGGTGGCCCGAATAGCCAGACGTCGCAGAAGGCTGCCCGATTTATTGCTCTCCATCGGGATTGATTGTTATGCATTCCGGGCAAGAGAGAGAAAGAGCGCTTTACACATTGCCCGATATCGTAGTGGCATGTAAATTGTTCCATTCATTGAACATTTCTATATTCTTAATTTTTAGTAGGTACTTGTAACAATTCGCCTATTATATGGCCTTGGACTAATTAAGTGTAGATGTGTTCGTTTATCAAATCATCAAATTGAAGTTTGGATGCTTCGTCAGTTTTATTTGGTCACATTACATACAACATATGACATAATTTAACATCTGTATCAACAAGCGTAATCGTCTGATATATCCAGTACGGATTACGTACACACATAATCGCTTATATCATCTCGCCGTGTGCATGACCGCAGTGCTCCCGCAGCCACAACACTCGTATAAAGGGATTTGGTTTGAGGTTCGCTCACTCGTGACCATGTCATGGAACAGCGCTGGTGGTGCGGTGGCATGGGATCGACGGTCAGTGATCGCTTGGACACTAACCCCTCATCTAGCACATATACTCAAGACTCTCTCCCTCTCTCTCTCTCTCTCTCTCTCTCTCTCTCTCTCTCTCTCTCTCTCTCTCTCTCTCTCTCTCTCTCTCTCTCTCTCTCTCTCTCTCTCTCTCTCTCTCTCTCTCTCTCTCTCTCTTCGTGCGCACGCGCCTTCTAGGTTGATCGCGGACGGACGGACTTGGTATAGGATGCGAGATCATTTGGTCAGTGATCGTGGCACACATGCCACTAGGCCCTTAGGGAGCAGTCACATAGGACTTCAGGAACACAGGAGGTAGATGAGAGGACCTACTACGGGTGCACCAGAACACGAAAACAACTTGGCAGCCTGTTATGGCCGTTTAGGAGGGGGTGTTGGGTCTTGTCTGCAAAATTGATGTGGACTGAAGGGCAATGCCAGTGTTGATGCTCATATGATAGCAAACGGCAGTACTTTGACCATCATTTTCATGCATATGGCCGGTAATGGCCGCGACAATGGCCGGTCTGCTAGATACCGTTTCACTTACAGTATGAAAATCAATACATATGTAGAGCTCGGTTGCAGGTATCTGATGGGTCCGCCATGCGGGGGCCGGTGGGTGGGTTCGACAGATAGCACGGCACAGCGACGCCAATGACTCCGCTGGGTGCACTGCGCGCCGACCGGGCGCGACGCGAAACAGATAACAGATTTCACTCGCTCGTTACCGCCAGCAATGTAAAAATAGTCTCACGTTTACAGCTCCATCAGCCTTCGCTACCCGTTCCTAACAGCGCCGGGAGTTCGATAAGCGTCCTTTTCATTGTCAGGTCTCCAGGGCACTAAGCTCTCTTCGACATTGCCATCGAAAGACTCACTCTCTGTCTCTGACCAAAGTCAGCCAGTGGTCTCATTGTGGCGATGCTTATAAAATTCGGCTCCGACAACGAGCCCAACGACATGAAACCGGGCGGACGTCTGCCCCACTAGCAGCCCCATCATGAGGCAACGACCAGCTCGAGAGGGCGGTCCGTGGAGGTTCCGCCACCGCCACCCGAACTTCCTCCTCCCCCAGCTCCGCCACTGCCACTGGCTCGGTCGGCACGCGTCGGGTGCGACCCGTTCCGCGCCTCGTACGACCCGCTCGGCCTCACTGACCGACAGCACAGCACCAGCGTCAGAGTCTCGCGAAATGCGTCCCTGAACTCGGTGTTGAAGTACGCGTATATCATCGGGTTCAGTGTGGAGTTCAGATAGCCGATCCAAAACAGTACATCAACCAGCACCGGCGGCACGGAGCACGCAGAGCCGCACAGAGTCGCCGCCGCGTACCAGGTAAAAAACGGCAGCCAGCACAGCACAAAACAGCCCATGATGACGCCCAGCGTTTTGGCCGCCTTGTGCTCGCGCAGCATGTGGCTGGTGGAGTAGCGCAGCCGACACAGGCGCGACGTGTTGGACGACTTGCGCAGGTCAGACGTGGCCGACTCGCTGAAGAAGGACACGCTGGACGCCTTCTTGTGCAGGAGGCGCGGCGGTGGGTGCGTGGGCGCGCGCGCCCCGCCCGACGGCGTCGCGCCGTTAGTGGAGGGCGAATTACCACCGCCACCGCCGGTACCGCCGGTGCCGCCCGTCGGGTCGTCGCGGATGTTGTTGAGCGCGGAGAGCGCCAGGGTGAGCTCCTCCTCTGTGATGTCGTCCAGCGGCACGGCGCAGTCGGTGCTGTGGAAGTTGATGGTGCTCGGCGTGCGGCTGATGGCGCGGTGCTGCTTGCGCGCCTCCTGGTAGATGCGGCTGTACATCACCACCATGACCACGCCCGGGATCCAGAACGACACGCTCGACGACACCAGCATGTACACCTCGTTGACGATGAACTCACAAGTGTCCGGGTGGCGCGCGCGGTAGCTCAGGTGCTCGGACGTCGTGTACCAGCCGAGGAAGATCGGCAGGAATGATATCACTGCTGGCGTGGTCCACGACGCCACCAACATGGCCGCCACCGTCCGCTTGTTCATGTGGGTGCGGTACTCGAGCGGCCGCAGGATGGCGAAGTAGCGGTCCACGCTGATGCAGCACAAGTGCAGGATGCTGACCGTGCTGAAGAACACGTCTAACGAGTTCCACATGTCGCACATGACGTAGCCGAACATCCATCGGCCGGTGATTTGGATGCTGGCGTTGAACGTCATGGCACACAGCGCCACCAGCATATCGGCGAACGCAAGCGACATCACAAAGTAGTTGGCTACGACTCGTATCCTTCGGTGTAGCAGGACACTGACGATCACCAGCAGATTTCCCAGCACCGACAGAAGAATGACGGCCGTCATGGCGCCGATCTTGAGCGCCTGAGCGAGCAGCGAGACGCGGGCCAGGTCGGCACCCAGCAGTGACGCGTTGGCCAGCGGACCGATCTCGGTGGCCGGCGACGCGTTCACCGATGGCCGTGCGAGCAGCACAGGAAGCTGGGTGAGTGCGCCCGAGGTCACACCCGCCTCAGCCATGCCATGGTCCGCCGGCAGCGGCCGCGGTGCGTCCCAGGGCCGGCGCGGGCCCGGCCGGCTGCCGCTGGCAGTTTCAGTTCCCACTGGAGAGACTCGAGTACGGGTCACACAGGCCGGCGTTCAGGGGCTCAGAGGCCGTTCTCGGAGGTGCGACAGCTCACGTTTTGCGGCTCGCTCGGCTGAACTCGGTGCTCCGTGACCGGTCGCCGGCGATGTCCGCTCGATGGAGGGCCGTTCGGGGCCGTCGGCTGCGGATAGTGCGAAGATCCGGCTCAAAAGACGTGCCGCGCCGAGCGCGGTCGAGCCAAGCTCTAGTTGATTTAGCCGATCGTGCTCGGCGTGCCCGAGCGAGCGGCCCCCGACCATATGACGGCTTCGGCTGTCTTCATCAGCGCTCTAAGCCGCCGAGCGGGGCTTCCGGCCCATACCAAACAGTTGTCGACGCCGCTCCATTGCCAAGCCGGCGACGATCGCGCGGTTTGATCATGCACAAACCTTCTGTCGAACGGTCGGGGGTCGGTTCCAGCCGGCTGCCGGGGTCGCTGAATCGAGCTCACGGCCGCAGGATCGATCCACCCATGACGACCGGCGAATAGTTTAAAAACGCTCGCTCCGTCGCCGCCGACGGCGAGGTGACACGCGCGCCGGCCGTTCCACACCCTATCGACGGGCCGATTGGCGGCTCTCTGCCCTTACAGAGCGCGTGCCCGCCCCTCGGGGCCAATGTCGCAGGGAGGAGTGAGCGACGGCAGTTTAGGAGATTAACGGGACCAGATGACGGGCTGGCTGAGTCGCCGTAAAATCAGTGTCCGCGCTGGCCGAGGGTGAGCTCACCTCCCTTCCTTGCAGTCAGGAGCGATGATATTGACAGATGCAGGTGCTGAGGCCAACTGATCACCACAAGTGTCACGATGGCTGGGCTAGACAATAAGCCTTCGTAGAATACTACCACAAGTGTCCTGAGTTCACGGTTTATGAGCGAAGAGGATGACTTCGCTCTATTCGATTAGACACCTATCAGCACTGGCCGTCGCTGGGCCGTCAGTCACCTTCAGACACTGGACCACGCAGTGACGAGCGCAGGAGGGCACCTGCGGCGTGCTGGGCCGCTTCGGCCGCCGACAGCCGCCGACTGCCGCCGTGCGCCGCACGTGCAGCGGCGGCGGCGGCGGCGGCGGCGGCCGCGCTCGGGGATCGATGGCGACCCGCCGGGAGCCGACGGAAGGCAGCTGGGTCGGCCCGAGCGCTAATTGCCGGCGTCGCACCGGTACCTGAGCGACCGGTGGCGTGACCCGCGTAACGCGAGACGGCCGACGGGGACAACAGCCGGAGAGGTCACCGCTGGGACGGTGGGGCGCGCAGAGCAGCGGGCCGGCCCGTCCGACGGGTGGTGCTCCATTAAATCAGACCGGCTCCGTCGGGCGGAGGGCCATTCATCGCCAGGTTGTTTTCACGGGGGGCCAGGTCGCGTTCGCGCGCGTAAGTGAATTGCCACTCCCGTGATCGACTAGATCGGGCTTATCGACAAATTGAGCTGGTCCCCAGAGAAAACTGCACTAAATTCGGACGCCAAATGGGTCACCGGTTTAATTATTAAACATTGGCCGACCGTCACACGATGGAAAGTTGTTTGTCCTGTGAACTGAACTATTTTGAAATGCTGTGCAATACGAGTAGTGAAATTTAAAAACACCCATTTCTAAATACTTTGTTTAGCTAGTGGATTCGCACGCAAAACTGTGACTGTGATTGGCCCATCTGCTGTCGTTTCTATAACTGCCGATACCTATAAATCGTAATATTCATGCACCTAAAGCGATAAAGCATGGTGTGAACTAATTTGTTTTCTGATAATTCGTGTGCGGTAATCAGTTTCCAAAGCGAAACATTGCTTTAGAAAACGCGATTAGTTCAGGTAGAATCCTTACCTACCACCCTGCATACCTATCACAACCTGAAGAATCTGAAGGATTAGTAGAATCCTTAAGGTTAGCTAGACTACTCATCGTACCTGATCGCAACGTCAATTCCTATATCGCCACCTGTTGTTAGCTAATTCAATGCTGTTTCCACCAGGAAACTCTGAAGAGTAGATGCGCAAAAGTCGTGCTGACTGCACGGTACCTAAATCAGTGTGCTTCATGATGCAACAGCTTCGCCGTCTGACGAAACAAGCTTTTGAAAAGAAATTATAACTAAATTAGGTGTGATGTTAGTAAATTGTCTACGTAGCTGTACTGAATCGTCGTAGTTAATCGCGCTAAATAGGAACATGGGAAGAACATACAAAGCATGAGACAAATAAGAATAGGAGGTGCTATTTATAACCCACACTCTTATATGTATACCTACCTACACTCTTGTCACATCACATATACCAGTAATGGTAACTTAGACAATAGACAGTCGACAGTTAGGACTAACGCTCAAGGCGCCCTATATGGCTCAACAAATGCACCCAATGCCTATCACAAAACTAAAAAAAGGCATTGTGCTGCAGAACAATCCCCGCAATGGTCCACAACAATAGAACTACCTAAATCTTTAAATTAACTATTTAACCCGCGCCCCAGTGGCGGTCTCAGCCAACTTCGCCCTAGTGGGGGGGGGGGGGGGGCATATGTTACCACCCACCTCTAACTCAAAAACTAAGAGGGCTAGAAAGACGCGGTAAAAAGCAGTCGATAGCTCTCAATGCGTACGTTTGAAAGTATTCGGTCATTTTTCACTTTAGAGCAATATTGGGGTCACCAGAGGTCATCAAAGGTCAAAATTTGCCAATTGTCATTATATTTTTCAGAAAACATGCCGCTATCTCAGGAACTATGGTAGCTAGAAAAACGCATGGAAGAGCAGACGATAGCTTTTGAACTCTTCTTTTGAAAAGGTCATCATCAATATTGACCTCAGGTCAACGGTTTAGCCTCCAGAGGGCAAAAACTCCAAAAATAGCTGTTTTTACGGAAAGTGTTTTTCGACAATAACTTTCGACTACAAAAAGCCACGACATTTCTATGGCCAGAATCGTGTTTCCCTCGCCGAGACGCGTCGAATGAACTATAATTTGACCTTGAAAGGTCAACTTGAAAATTTGACCTCTGGTCAAGGTCATGACCTGACCGGAAAAGGTCATGTTGCATATCAGTCGATGCGTCTCAACAAGACAAACACAATGAGACTACCCCCAGCGTTCTATCTCTTTCCAATCGCGAGTTATTGGCAAAAAACTGTTTGTAGCCTCAAGTGACCTCGGATGACCTGTCTAGAGGCTATCAGCAAAAATGACACCTTGGTCATCACGAGTGGACTAAATCATTGTGATTCTGAAATATTTGGACTGTTCCGATGCGTACACACGGATCTACAGGCATTTTCATTTTTCTCCATTGACTTGTAATGGAAAGGTCACGCCACTGACCTGACCTTAGGTCACGGATATAAAAAATCCGAGATATACAAATTGTAGGCGCCCATAACAGCATGCAATCCATTAAGTTTAAAACCTTTCTGACAAACACTGCAGGCTGGACATGATTGCAAACTTTTTTAGGCTTGGTCAGTTAACTTGACCTGGTGACCTGACCTGACATGACCTGGAGTCAAAAATTTCACACGTTGTCCAAAATTGATGTACCAAAAGCTACTGCAAGCGGCGCGGCGCTACGGGCCGCGGTTTTTTAGTCACACGCAAAAAACGCGACAGGGTGGTAACATATGCCCCCCCCCCCACTGGGGCGAAGGTTAAAAAACGATTAAAATACCTATTTTTCGTGATTTATATCGAAGTTCGAATATCGGAATGAAAACACCAACCTGGATATTTACGTTTCCATATATGAGCCGACAATTAAATTTATCAAGTTTTTCAAAGGGTTCTGGGATCCTACGTCACTTAGCTAAGTAATGGTCGAAACACGTGAAAGAATCATAGTTCACTGAGGGTGAATGATGGCTCCAACATTTCAACTTCCACGGAAATGTGAGGAATTCCATTTAGGCCTACACATCACTGAGCATAAATCATGAAATTCGATGAACGCGAGATGACTGCAGCAATCTCTGGTGATCCGGGTAATACGGCCGCGGCGCAGCAGGGCGGATAATCGGCAGCGGGGCCGACACGCTGGGTGTCAGCTGAGTGCTGAGTGTGAGTGAGTGTCGGTCAGTGTCGGACCATCGACACTGATCGACACCGACACTTACACCATGACACCGACACTGACACCACGACACCGAGTGGCGGACACTATGACATCGACACCAGCACCACTATGTACACCGAACTTGGCATCACATCACGGACACTAAAACACTGACCGACACCGACAGATAAACGGACTGATGACGACATTGATACTAAGACACTGCCACCTTAACACCGACACTGACACTATGACACCAAAACTAACACATCACAACCCGAAGCCGGTCAGTACATCGGTCGCTGAGCACGGCGAACCTACAAATCTCTCGGCAGACCACGCCAGCTATCGTTATCGAGGTCACGGGGGTCGGAGAGGAAGCCGTCCCGATGCAACCCGACCTTGCCAGGGGGCAGAATTTCTTCCCAGAGGCCGGGAAAGAGCCAATGTCGACGCTGGTCACAGTTTGCTGACAATTCTTCCGCCTACGCCGGTCGGTGGTGGAGCTCGAGCCCGCATCTGTCTGGTGATCCCCATGGTCCCTGACTGGTCCAGCTCGTGACCGTTCTCATTAGGTCCGGGCGCAGATCAAACCACCCCAAATTCCAGTGGCATGTCTCCCCGGGCCTCGTCTCTTGATTAGTGTCTCTCGCTTTCCTCCTACTCAAGGCTGTCATCAGCCGAGCGGGCAGGTATTGAGCGATCGATCCCCTTCTCCGAACCGCCGTGACCCGTGTCCCCAGTGCGGCTCTGAGAAGGCCGGCACGCGTGTCTTGTCGACAGACGGCTGCTCCTTAGTGGATAGATTACAACGTATACCTGGGCGTACAATTACATACATATCCAGTCAGACGACCGTCTCTGTATACGAACACATATGCGCAATGCATAGCTGAGCGTGCATACCAGCCCCGTCAGACAGACGGCCGTTCAACTCTGGAGTCTGGACACATGCATACCTACAGATCAAGATATGTAAATGTCTATTGCCTTTCTGCCTTTTCTGTCCACATATAAAGGTATTATGTTTGTTGTATACTTAATTGCCCATACAGTACACAATACACATGTTCAGCCAAACAGTCGTTTCCGTCTGAACAAGGAACAATGGCGGTCTGCCCAGTAACTGCCGCCCGGACAGCCCAGAACGGCAGCGGAGACGTCAGCTCATAGTCAAGGACGATCCAAAGATGTTTCTGTGTCTGCCACAAATGTCGATATCAGCGAAATTAAACTATGACGCTAGAACGACTGTTGTGCCGTCTGCAGACAAGTGCAATTAATTCTACATGCTGACGTTGAAATGAAAGGGATGTGGAATGGCAATAATGAATTGATGTCATTAGTTCTGAAAATTGGATGAATTCCTTTTTAGCCGTTTATGTAACTGAATGTTTATTCCGCAGCACGTCGAGTAATAGACCATATTTAACCTAAATTGAGTATCTTATGGGAAAATACCGGTACTAAGTACTTGCAGGCATGCATCTAGATTTCACCTCCAACCCTTCTAGTAGCTTACAACATTATTACTGTGTCAGTCAGCCGAAAGTGTGTAAGTCCTTCAGACGACAATACTACAATCACTGACCAGCCCCTACCCGTGCCGCGATGCGCAGGACTGCCGCGAGGTGCACGATCCGGTCGAGCGCGGCTGTTTACCAGAGACCTGGGCCACTTTATTGCCGGCGAGCGCCGTCTGTCAGGATTTCCCCGTGATGAAGGCGCCTCGGTGGCACTCTGTATCCCCACTCCCCCCTCCCCACACACACGCCTCCATCAGCGCTCGCTGGCACTGCGACTGGTGAGGGAGGTCGCCATGGCGAGAAGTTTAGGGAGTGTGGGCACGCCAGGGGGATGACGAGTGAGAAGACACCCTCAAGTTGTCGTCTGATTCATCAATCTCTTTTCTGCTGCAATGTGTAGATGACAGATGTATGAGGTATAATTGGCTGTATTACATACATACTCTCTCTCTCTAACTAGCTATAATTTACTCCAAATTGTCCTCCTATTGGCAGCTCGTTGTAGGCCTTTGGTAGTATCCTCTATCCGCAGCGCACTGGATCCCACACGACCTCACAGGCTCTGCAGTGCGCCGAACTCGTTGCGGCGATTGACATTCGCCTCAGGTGCTGCGGCTCTGACCTAATCTGGAGCAGAGTGAGTTTCGGCTCACCGCGGAGAGCAGGAGAGCTCTGGACGGGCGGCAGAGCGCTAACCATGCAGAGGCAGGCGGCCTGGTAACAAGGCTGCGGAGACAGGGGGACCTGGTAACACAGTCACCGGGGCCTGGTAACACAGTCACGGAGACAGGAGGCCTGGTAATATATAGTCACGGAGATAGGAGGCCTGGCAACACAGCGAGACAGGACAAGTAACACAGTCACGGAGGTAGGACGCCTGGTAACACAGTCACGGAGACACTAGACAGGCGGCCTGGTAACAGTCACAGAGACAGACACGGCCTGGTAACACAGACTTAAAGACGAAAAGAACTGGTAGAACAGAGACAGCCTGGTAACACAGTCTGGTAACACAGCCTGATACACAGACATGGAGTCAGGACTTAGTAACACAGTCACGTAGACCTGTAACACAGTTACGGTGATAGAGGGCTTGATAACTTAGTCACAGAGACGGACACGGCCTGGTAACACAGTCACGGAGACGGACACGGCCTGGTAACACAGTCATGAAGTCAGAGGAACACCGCCACATTGAGGCGGGCATCCTAGTCAGCCACGGAGACAGGTATGTACCCTGGCAACGCTACCACCAAATATGGTGACCTGAGGCGAGTTTTCTCGAACAGAAATATTGCCGAGTGGGGTTATTTTTAACCCGCGACCTGGTGGGGGGGGGGGGCTATTTTTTGCCCCCCCCCCCTTCAGACTTTTCAATATATCTCCAGAACCGCTGCGCCGATCGTCACCAAACTTTCAGTACCCTCCCGGACATCAATTTTGCACATTGTGACCAAAAATTTTTCCAAAGGCAATGATAGGTTGGCCGGAAATGACGTCAGAGTGACGTCATGTTCTGCCGTTGTCGACCCAAAAAAGGGTTTCGCGGGAAGAGCTGTCAGGCCTATAGCTTTGCAAATACAGAAAAATGATAAGGACATAAAAGCTGTAGAATCAAGAGGGCTACAAAACTACTATCTCGGATTTTTGAAATTTTTGGATTTTAACCCCCAAAAATAAAAAAAAAATTTGGATATAATGATCGAAAAATCCAAAAAGTTTTTTGAATTTCGCAAAAACCGGAATACATGTGATATTCCTTACCGCCTTACATCCACATACCAAATTTGAGATTGATACCTCTTTTTTTGGCGAAGTTATAGCGAAAAAACTGTTCAAAATTGATGACATCAAATTTTCAAACTCAATTTTTAGCAATTCTAGACCCCGTAGCGCAAAACAAAGATCACCATTAGACTCCCCGTGACGAGCTGCATCGAATCAATACCCATTTTATGCAAAACTATCAACTTAACTTAAAATTTGACCTTTTTTGGCCTGACCTTGACCTGACCTTGACCTGAACTTTACCAGAAAGTGACCTAAGCCGTACCTGATAGTCTTATAACCAACACCATTGAGTTGGAAATGAAAAATTGGCCATAAAACATGCACCACACGACCTTAGTAAAGTTGGGCTCATTTGACCTAACCTGTGACCCTTGGTGACCTGACCTGTGACCTGACCTGGTATTGTCAGTGACCTCTAATAGCAACATATCTACTAGGCAACTGACGCCCTGTCGCTGATTCTCGACAAAATGCGTTTTCCTCGGTGTTATAGCGCATTCCCTAGAAGACCCGTGAACGGTGAAACATGTCAACTTTGACCTGACCTGTGACGTCATCGGTGACCCCGAGGTCAATGAAATTTGGTTTCTTTCGACAAATTTGACAGGCCTTTCGAACGCCGTTTGAAAATTGCGGATCCGTCCAGTAGTTTCGGAGATACGAGGGGGGGCAAAAAATAGCCCCCCCCCCACCAGGTCGCGTTATAAACAGACCCCACCGGGGCGCGGGTTAAGCGCTGCTCTCAAATTTCATCAGCAACGAGAAAAATATACACTGATGTAAAAATAAAATCAGCCTGCCTAGCTGGTGTTTTTATATAAGACGTTATTATTTTGCGTGTCTGGCGAAACTTGTGGGAGACTTGATAAACACATTCTAATTAATATCGTCCATATTGTTCCTATTCAACACTATTCAGTTCACTTTACAAGTATCTTCGCAGTAGCACTCCCTGAACTTTGCCGACATCTTCGTTAGAAATCCCCGATATAGCACGCTGTCCGTTCCTCTGGCCCGCGGTCGACACTTCACTCCACACTCTACAGGTAGGCACCCGGAGTCGGGAACGACCTCTCTCACGGTTCATTTCCCGCCGAGAAAGCGTCCAGTCGTGCTCAAGGTGCCGACGACGGCGCTCTCCGTCGTTAGTGGAGCCTGCACGGATCCACTCAATGCTCGTATCGATCACAGGTGTTGCGAAGTAGGCGATTTAATTTCATTTCCTGCATTGTGTACTGACCCGTGAGTAGTGTGCCCAATCGCAAAAGGCAGTGCACGCACACTGGTGACGACATGGAATGATGTACTTTCTTACAATGTCCCTTTTCTCGGATGTGCATTTGCACATCCGGGATGTTGATACGTGGTCTACGAGGCTCTTGTCTCTGAATACCTAAGCCCTTCCGAGAAGACTTTGAGGAAGTCTCCGACACAGTTATGCGATCACCAAAACAGAAAAATAGAGGCTTAGCTATGCATAGCGTACACCTATGTTATCATAGTATGTGGTGAGAATAAAACAAAACTAGTTGCGGGTTATCGTTCGGCCCGTGCTGCAAGCCCCGCTAGTAGACTCGCGGTTCCAATCACTAGATGTCGCTACGAACTGCGCGCCTGCGAATATGCTGTGCCGCATAACACAACGCTGAAGCGTCTAGGAGTGCGTCGCGAGTGCCAGCGATCTGAATCGTTTTCTTTTCGTGTCTGCATGAAATAAGCCAAGCAGCTTGTTTGGTGGAGCAAAGGCTTGAGAAATTCGTCTTTTGAATAGGTAGTAATAATAAAATATTAAGAACGAAATAGTACATGAACGAATTCCTTTCATGTGAGCAGTCTCTGTGGTCTGCGCTCTCCTGCCGTTCGAGCCGCCGCAGTTTTCCGTGGCCGCCGGTCGAGTCGCTGCCTCCCCTCTCTCAGAGGTGGCCGGTCGAGGTCCCGCTGCCGCGTGTGTGACCGAGTGTGACAGCGCGGCCGGGTGCCATTGTCCGTCTCTGGCCGGTTCACCGCCGCTGCATAATGCCGCCCCTGATCTGCCCCCGAGCCAGCTGATCGAGGCCGATAGTGATGATCGATGTCTTGAGCGGCTCCGGTCGCTGGCAGCGAGACGGGCTGGCTCCTGATACCGGCGGCTTAGCATCTGCCCTGCTCAGCTGGATGGGAGCCCGAGCTCCTGATACGGGGCGGAGTGGCTCAGCATCTACCCGGCTCACCTAATCTAAAACTCGTTCCTTCTGTGGAGTTGAAGCGGCTGAAAGCATTGGTCTGGATTTGAAGTTGGATCACGGCTCCTGATTCCTAGCTGGAGCAGATAAGTGCCTGTCAGGATCGTCCAGCCTGAGATTCGGCTCATGCCGTCCGTCGAGCTGAGGCTGCTGAGAAAGCTGAGGAGCTAACGTGACTGGGGAGAGGCTGAGAGACAGAGCATCAGCGGCCAATCCACCCGAGCTATCATCCAATTACGGCGACAGCCCGAGGGTAACAAGGGCGTTCGGTGTCGTGGGGTCGTTTCCAGTACCGTCTGCCGCGCAGCCAAGGATACTGAAGCCCCGGAATAGCTTAGCTTAGTGTGGGTACGTTGACTTGGTATTTTATCTATCTCTAATGGACGCTTGCGATCTAATGGCCTCGCTGGATTCAAACAATAAGGCTTGAGTATCGACGACGACAGTTGATGTTGTCTTCGTGTGTTTTTTGATGTTCAGCACAATATTCAAGAGAAGATTCCGGCTTTCGTAACAGCTTGGTTTGATAAATAAAATGTGGTCACAAACAATGCTTCGCTTTGGCTTTGCTTGTAGACGCACTGATATGTGAGCCATCAAACATGTGTAAGTACAGCTCCAATATCATCATTGCCAAACCCCGAACATGAAATCAAAACCACAGGCCCAACTCCGAAGCATAAAGCCTGAAACGCGCTTCCCATACTGCGCCTTGGTATGACCCCTTGTAAGGTTTGCGGCCCATGGGCACTGGGCTGGTTCCATGTGTAGGCCGCGAGCATGTCCACTGATGTCCAGGTCCAATGTACGGACGCCGGGACAGTCCCCCGTCCACGCTCCGCGGTCCGTCCGTGGTCGGGCGGGCGTTGCGCGCGGCATCGGTCGCCGATTTGGCACCGTCCCCCGCCGCTCGACCTAATGGTCTGCGAGCGGGTGGCGGTGGTCCATCCGGCCGGCCCACCGCACGGTCGCCGGCCGGCCCCTTGGACCGGACCCTGCCTGAGGACCCTGCCGGACGCGGGGTCACCGGCCGCCCCTCGGACCGGACCCTGCCTGAGGACCCTGCCGGACGTGGGGGCACCGGACCTTCTGTCCTCCGCGGACCGGACCCTGCCTAAGGACCCTGCCGGACGCGGGGTTACCGGACCTTCTATCCTCCCGGCCCGGACTCTCCTTGACGCCACGCGCACTGGACCTAATAGATAGACTCCGCGTCCGAGGCCCTACTGGGCGCCGGGGTACCGGGCGTTTCAGACCCAGCGGCCAGCACTCCATTGGACACCGGGACTCTATTGAACGCCGGGACCGGGTTTTTTAGTCTCTGTACATCGGACGGAAATTGCCTACCGGCGCTCGGAGAGCCACTTATCTGGCGCCCAGCCGTTCTATACATATAGCATGCCTTGTGAGATGCTGACGAAATACTCATGAAGAATGAGGAGTAAGGGATGTGTGTTGTTGATTATGGCAAGACAGGCTGGCCGCTTATGCCGGGATATCAGTCACAGTAATTACTAATGGAGATGTAGAGCATTCGTGTGACAGCGGTTATGGCAGGTATGTGCCCAAAGAGCCGCATCCGATTTACGAATATGATATTCATTTGTGGCAAAATAGGTTTCTGATTATCGTTTGATTTTTTTAACTTACGAACCAATAGCGGTGTGATGACTATCAGATTTGTGTGTCTTACACGACAATTGGTTTTTCTTGCTTGCTGCTTGTTAGTGGTCTTTTTATACTTGAAAAAACTTTAGTTCAGGTTCTGTGACGGTGCAAAAACATAACACAAAATGTTAGAGGCTTGATTTAGGACCGGAAATGCATGCAGTGTTGTTATTTCCCACTGCCTTGCCCTTGATCATAACGTATAGCATGACAGTTTAACTGTTCATGAGGTCACGTAAATGTCAGACGGGTCGTTTCAGCAAATTATGGTTCACTTTGCTAGTCACTGGTTAGGTTTCAACCTCAGTGAGTTCATTTTTAGACTTGCTTGTGTCGGTTATTGCCTCCACAGGTCTCATGAGCACTCAGGACAGCCCAGTTTAGGCACAACTGCGGTGTCATGTTCATGTTGTTAGGGTTGCGGCTTGTTTTCGTCCTGCAGGTTTTTTGTTTCAGGGAAAGGGAATATCCAGCAGCACCCCTCTCCCTCCACTCCTTTTCGGAGTAATGCCGCCCTTTCCTCCATCCTCAGGTAGCAACACTGTGCACCGTGTTCCATCTCCTTTCTCCAATTGGATGCTTCACGTCCTCTCACCTCACATCATCATCTATATAAATAGTAAAGGCCAGTTGCGCTCGGTGCTACTGTGCTCTCCCCATTACTATATATAGCTTCGAGGATAGTTCCGTATCTTCCAAACCTCAGACCACTGCTTCAGATCAATCCCATTCGGCAGCACCGCGTCTCTTTCCCTCATCTCCCCTCCATGCTTTTGTAAAGTCTAGCACCGCTCGGTAGCATCGTATTTCAGATTCCCTGAACTTATCCCTTCACATCATCGTCAGTCGGAGTTCTGAGCTCTGAGCTCTGTTCGACATTATCATGTCCCTGGTCCCCTTCTCTGAGGGATGGTCCAGTTCCGTCCGGTACTGGCTACTGCTGACCCTCGCTCAGTCCAGTTCCGTCCGGTACTGGCTACTGTTGAGTACCCTCGCTCAGTCCAGTTCCGTCAGGTACTGGCTACTGCTGACCCTCGCCTCGCTCAGTCCAGTTCCGTCCGGTACTGGCTACTGCTGACCCTCGCCCAGTCCAGTTCCGTCCGGTACCGACTACCGAAGCAGCGGCCGACGCCCGCTGCCGCTGCCGCGCGGGACGGCGTATTTGCATTCTAAAGGTCAGCCGGGCCATTGCAAGTGGGGCGCGTCGGTTCGGCCGCACCGGCGCGGCGCTGCGTTCGCCGCTCGGTCGTGCCACGCCACTGTAGCTAATGACGACACGCCTCAGGCACGGCCTATTTCTGGCAACTGCAAACGCTATTGATAGGCCAACTCCGCAACATTTAGGACCCCGGTATAGCATTTGATATTTGATTAAATGCACAAACTGTAAGCTCATCACCTGATGGACCAGGTACTCGGAAGGCTGTTACGATGCACTGTACTCGGTACCTATAAGGTCCAATAGCAACGATCCCATGCTGTGCACCAAGTATTCGAAATCAAATGACACGGGCATGTGCAGTTCGAGCATTTTTTAATCACAATCACGCAAGTAAATAGTCGTTTAAAAATATTTCGCCTCGAAACATTTTTTTTTTGTTCCTGTCAGTGGTCTGCAATAGTTAGTTACATTTTCATTCGTCACACATGGCCAACACTAGTGCTTAAAGAATTATTAATCAAGCATGGCACCATCATCATGACAGTCTCTATGTCTCTGTGCGTCTCTGTGAGTCACTGCCAGTGGTGTTCCCTCCCTACCGCAGCTCGAGTCTCGGTCAGTGACCGCCGGGCAGTCACGTCGCCCTGTTAACCCACCACTTTATCACACTCACAGCGCTGCAGGAATAGCCCTGTTCTGTCGCCGGGCGACAACACTGCAGCGGACGTTTAAAATGCAGACTGGGTAGCCACAGGAACATAACTGCGGGACTATGTAGAACATGACTTCACCGCCCGCGGCTGTGACTGGAATATTCGGTCCCGAACCGGTCATGTGGGGATGAGGCTGATAAGGCAGGTGTGACTGAGATCGAGCTGCATGCTCAATCACACCGATCAGTCCCGTCAGCCTATTCAAGGTGGTGTTCAGCGGTAGGGAGAGTAGCACTTATATGATTTAATATTTTGTGGAAATAAGAATTGCAGGCAATCCCATGCAAAATAATTTCTATCATTTACTTTTCCAAATAAGTATATTTTGACGAGAAGCTATCAAAATATGCTAAAAACATCCCAATCCTGTATAATAGTCAGCTAAAACCCGACTTAGTCATTATAGTCCATTTCCTGTGCCGGCATCAGCCTGACACCAAGAGCGGATTTGTCGATATCTAACCTCCGTTTTCAATCACGTGTACCATTCAGCTATTTATGATTGTCGCTGCAGTGGTGGCCCAGTCTGCTCGCGCGGCCATTGCATCGATTACAGACAGCTCAGCCGGGCTGCGGTGCCGCCTGCCGTTCAGCTGCTGCCACAGAGCGGCAGCCGGCGCTGCTCTGTCGCTGGGTCCCGGGTCAGACTCAGACCTCGGCCAGTCGCCGGCAGTCGCTCCTCGACAGGCCATCTTCATCACACGCCACAGACTACAGGCCTCTCAGTGTGCAGTCGCGTCGGCGGCCATCCATCCGCTGTCGGCACCCGCAGCCTGAGATCGAGCTGTGTTGTAGTGAACGGTTTGACGTGCAGCCATTGAGATGTGCCGAGCTGTATCTGCAGCAACTTTGCCTTAAGAGCTTTGTTGAACGGATCTAAGTTTAAATGGGTTCTTGTGCCAAGGATATTGCTCCCAGCCCTCTATTGCTGTTCCCTGACCCAAGCCCTGAGCAAATTGGCATCGTCAATTGAAGCGTGCAATTCAGCATGCATCGCTATGCATGATACGGATTCAACTAAATTGTTCTAAATGCTTTGCGTAAATTGTTTGAAGAAAAATTATATAAGTGCTTTTCATGTGGCGTCGACAGAGTCGTACATGTAATATACATACATACCTCGGTAGTTAACTATTCCTCGGGTCGTAAATAGTTCTTTTTACCTTTTTCACAAAGGCAATTGATTTTTTTTCTCTGATACCTGTTCTTATTCAAAGTGCCCATTCTTGTATTTTTGCGACACGCTTTGCTATCGAAGCGCTAATATTTCCAAAGCATATTTCCTGTGCAAAGGTTTCACCGTTTCCAATCGCTCGACCACAGTCACAGCTTGTCAGGACAAATAAATAAAGAGAGCACCAAAGTAATGTTGCAGCACAGAGCGTCTCCCGCCCATCCTTTGGCTTGATTTTGCATTCTAAGCATATCAATACCTACATTCGTGCAGTCAGTCTCCCGTTATCGCACAAGCTATACCGATGTGTGTGAAATTATGACGCCAGCCACTTACTGGATGATTAACAGATGAGAGTCAATCTAAATTTTCATCCTCAGGAAATACGTCAGGCAATCCATGTCGTCTCAGATCTGAGAAGAACACCAAAATGACTCTGTAGCTCTGCAATATCACTTCCAGAGAACATCAATAAATCTCTTGAAATGGAAGCATGCCTTTCGGTGAAAAGGTAAGTCAAAGAAATGAAACGAAAATCTCGATTCTTTTGCACATAGGAACTGAAAGCTATAAGTATTTTCGTAGGTAAATCAGCTCGGTACATTTAATTTACATTGCATTTCTTCGTCTCATCATGAGACGAAGAAATGCAATGTAAATTAAATGTACCGAGCTGATTTACCTACGAAAATACTTATAGCTTTCAGTTCCTATGTGCAAAAGAATCGAGATTTTCGTTTCATTTCTTTGACTTACCTTTTCACCGAAAGGCATGCTTCCATTTCAAGAGATTTATTGATGTTCTCTGGAAGTGATATTGCAGAGCTACAGAGTCATTTTGGTGTTCTTCTCAGATCTGAGACGACATGGATTGCCTGACGTATTTCCTGAGGATGAAAATTTAGATTCTACATTAGCGGCCGTGATAAAAAACTTATTCAGACTTCATGTGCTTAAAAAGGCAAGTTTCGTCAAAAATATTAATAATTAATTATGCTACACGTCTCTTGGCTTGCCCAAGATTTACTGGACGTGCGTAAGCATTTACTTCGGGGCCCATAAGATGAGTACTTCATTAGATGCTAGCTCTCTCGGACTGTGCAAATTTTGTGGCTACTGCCTCAGGATGTCTATATGGTGTAAGCAACTGGCTGGTGCGAGCTTGCTCCAAGCCTTGTTACTAACCCCACAAGTCAGCTATCGCTAGGAGATAATTATCTCCAGATTGGGTTTATACGGCGGGCATTTAGTGGATGATTGGGCTGTTCAAACTAATTGCTTTAGTTCATGATGCTCCACATTGCAGGCGTGACCGTATTGCTGACAGATAAGGGCCACTCTATAGAAGCTGCTGACGGACGGAAACTCGCCGACCGATAGCACTTCAGATTGACCGGGCTGCAGTTGACCCCATGTATCACCCGTCCATCCTGTTCGACAGGGCTGCTTTCAGTCGGCTCGGTATCGTTCAGCCCATGCAGTGAGATCAATCTGTCTAGTCAGGGACACTAAATCATATCGGCAGATGGGGATGTCCCTTCGCTCATGTAGCTTGTGATGTTTACTGGGAATTATTCGAGGGGAATTTATTACAAACTTTCATGAACCAACATGAAAGTTAATGGAGGTGGGCATCATCTCCATAAAAGTACTATCTGGCAATGTCTAGCTCATTACATGCCTAGCTATTTCATAAAGATAATTTTCATTTTTTTCTGCACCCCAAAGCAGCCTGTTGTCTGGCTCGACTGGTTATTTGCTGAGCCGCTTCCCTGAGTCTCGGGGACACCCGTTTCGACACCCTGCAGGCCGCAGGCCGCAGTGCACACACACTACTTTGACGGCCGGTGTTTGCACTCGCCGCCCGGCCGGCCTGCGAGCGAGGTCGGCGCGGGGTCCGGCCGACTCGCTCGATTAGTCCCGTCGAGGTGTGCTGTTTCCCGGAATGGCAACGGTCCCCAAGGCCCGGGAAGCACCGGCAAATAATACTGCTGATGACACCGACACGAGCTGAGCGACATTGCCGGTGATTTCAACCTACTATGATGTTAATCATGGTACGATGTTAATCAGAGAAGGCCGGTACGGGGTAAGCAGCTCAGTACCTACCTGAAAAGTCACGGAGCCGAGACGATGATGCGCATTTTTCATGCCGTATTTTCAAGTTCAGTGACGACCGTCAGGGCTGATGTCAGAATATATTTTCTCAAAATTCATACCGAGTTCCGGAAATAACAAATCGAGCTGAAATATGATCAAAGCTTCATGAGGACAGGACAGATCTTGGATGATGCATTTGACGGCACTATACATATATGCAGAAGACGAGCTGCATGGGACTCTTGGCGACGGTCGAGGACAGGGCGGAGGCCTCTTGCACCAAACTACCTAGCTAGGTAAAATCGAAAAACCGGTTTCAGAATAAGGTAATCTGACGGTGGTAAATTTGTTTGCAATAGCCCAATGCATAATCCTACAGGTGCATGGTAAATTTTACACGCAAATTGTCACACTTGATTCTTGGATTGGGTACACGATGCAAAATAATCCAAGCATTGGTGCAAGAGGATTTTGGTGCAAGAGGCCTCGGGTCGGGATTTGCATGTTGGTATTTTTGTTGAGCTAAGCCATTTCAGCCTGATCAGACCATTGCAGGACCACGAGGCCAAGAAAAAAACTGGGACACATTGGGTTGGGGCAGCCATCAACGTATGTACAGGTCTCGCGAGATTAAGCGGTAGGTTTTGCACTTTTACATTTCCGGTTATATCTCAGAGACTAATCGATCTACGATGAAGCCATTTTACGCGATCATGGCCGGCTTGTTACCCAGCAAGTCGATTGCATCTTCAACACTTAAAAGCTTAAGACGACGAAGATATAGCCTGAAGTACACTATATTTTCTAGGTGCAAAACCTACCGCTAAAACCCGCGAGACCTGTATGTACAGTGGCGTGACCCTCAGCGCAGCCCCTCTCTAGGGACAAGCCACCAAACAGGTCACCCTAATGAAAGTTAACTATGAGAAAGTTAATCTGCAATTAATTACCAATTACCTAAGGATCATTCAACCCCAGGTACAGAGAGCAGAGATCAAGGGAGAGAACTAAAGCGTCCTGTGACATGCCTTTGTGGTGCGGTTCAAAGTAGCGGCATAATGGCGGAATATTAGATATGCATAGAGGACGGACGGACGGAGTGCAAATTGGTTGTAGAATTGATGTTTCTTGACATTTGAGCCCGATCGAAATATCCTTTCCTTACTCAAAAGCATCAGCATGGTATTTCATAGAGCAAAGAACTACGGTCATGGTTTCGGCTAACGCAAGTCTGTCAAAGTTAGCAATGAATCTCAGAAAGCATTGCCGAGCTGCTGAAACATGGGGCTCAGTGTAATAGGCATCGGGTTTCAACGCAGTAAATATTAAAGAACCGTAGGTTTCCGCCGTTACCGCCACTGCACAATTGGCACGGCATCAGCCAACAGCGCGGCATCTTTGCCACAACACTCAGTATTTGTGTAGGATTGAGTAACGGCATCACCGTTTGTAACGCGCCATAAGCCGCGGGCTCTGAGCTGTTATTAGTTTGCACCAGCCGGTATTATGTGCTGCCTTATCCTTCCTTTGTGTTAACTTCAGATCGAGAGCGTTGAAACAAAACTTCTCACGTCGCTAGATTAGATAAAGTTTATGGGGCTTCCGTAATCGTAACCTCTTCTCGTAGCTACAAAAGTGGCTGGCAGCTGGATTTCTAAGGAGTTCAGACATTCCCTAAATGCCTTACGTCTTGAACGAATGTCTCGACTTTGTCAATTTTTTAAAACATATTAACCTTTCCAACCTGCGAGCATGTCCCAGGAGCCTACGTTAGTACTAGTGCCGGTCCTACCTACTTTAACCTTCCAGGCGGTGGGGGGGGGCATTTTTTGCCCCCCCCCCCTTTTAGTTTTTTCAATATATCTCGAGAACCGCTGCGCCGATCGTCACCAAACTTTCAGTACCCTCCCGGGAGTAGCTAGCGCACATGGTGAACAATTTTTTTCCAAAGGCTATCATAGGTTGGCCGCTAATGACGTCAGAGTGACGTCATTTCTGCCATTTTCGACCCAAAAAAAGGTTTCGCGGGAAGAGCTGTCAGGCCTACAGCTTTAGAGATACAGAAAAATGTTTCGGACATAAAAGGTGTGGATTCAAGAGGGCTACAAAACTGTTATTTCGGTTTTCCGAATTTTTTGGATTTTGACCCCCAAAAATAAAAAAATAGATTTTTTGAATATAATAGCTGAAAAATCCAAAAAGTATTTTGAATTTCAAAAAAAGGGAATATATGTGATAGTCCCTACCGCCTTCTATCTACATACCAAATTTGAGATCGATACCTCTTTTTTGGCCAAGTTATAGCAAAAAAAACTGTTCAAAATTGATGACGTCAAATTTTCAAACTCAATTTTTAGCAATTCTAGACCTCGTAGCGCAAAAAAAGACCACCATTAGACTCCCAGTGACGAGCTGCATCGAATCAATACCCATTTTATGCAAAAATATCAACTTTGAAATTTGACCTTTTTGACCTGACTTTGACCTGACCTCCACCAGAAAGTGACCTAAGCCGTACCTGATGGTCTTATAACCAACACCATTGAGTTGGAAATGAAAAACTTGCCATAAAACATGCATCGCATAACCTTGTTAAGTTGAGCTCATGTGGTGACTCTTGGTGACCTTTGGTGACCTGACCTGTGACCTGACCTGGTATGACCAGTGACCTCTAATAGCAACATATGTACTAGACAACTGACACCTTATCGCTGATTTTCGACAAAATGCGTTTTACTCGGTGTTATAGCGCTTTCCCTAGAAGCCCCGTGAACGGTGAAACATTTTATCTGTTTTTCTATTTTACCTCTGACCTGACCTGTGACGTCATCGGTGACCCTGAGTTCAATGAAATTTGGTTTCCCTTAACAAATTTGACAGGGCTATCGAACGCCGTTTGAATTTTCCGGATCCGTCCAGTAGTTTCGGAGATACGGGGGGAAATGCCCCCCCCCCGCGCGAAAGGTGGCCGGGAGGCCCACCGCCTGCCGGGTTAATTATGTATAAGGAGCTTTAAAGCACTGAGCATAATCTCAGTAAATTATATTGCATAGGCGGTGAGAAGTGCGCTACAGTGCACTGTTACGTAGCGCGCTAAGATAAGGAGTAAGCAGTACACAGGAAAAATCGGAGTGTTTCTTGCTATGCTCGTTATAGCTTCATTCCTCCGTATATATTCCTCTTCCATCCTCTCTATTTTCCATCCCATTCCGTGTAGCCTGTCCTGCCCTCCCATAAGGTTCTCTGGAATCAGGTTATTTCTGAAACGGTATTAAATGAATGTCAGTCTTCCTTACAGTCTCTGCAGATTGCTGTAAATCGGATCAGCGCTGACTGAGATCTGTCGCGGCGCTATGTGATAAATTGTCGTCGCGGGTCGCCGCCGCAGCGAGCCACCCTCAGTGATCCCATCATAGCTGGCGGTATACGTCAGCCATGCAGCTCCAACCCACGCAACTATAGGGACCTATCAGATGTTTGGTACGGACGGAAAAAGATCCACCAGCGCTCTGTCTCCATGAGGCGCTAGAGACGCTTTTAGACAGCAGGAGACCCGACCATTGATTGGAAGTCTGAGCTATTTCTAATTTCACATTCTGAAGTTTTTGTTAGTTATTTTATTATTATTATGATGTCCAACTAACCTGCAGTGCTCTAATCGCTCTTATTGCACCACTTAATGGTACCCAACATGAGTATTTAATAAGCAACGATACCATTTTCACGAGAATTTAAGTGTGTGCACACATGCACGAAACAACGATATAGAGAATAAACATGGAGCAGGAAAACGGCCCAGTATCGATCAGTGGTGGTAAAAATAGACCCGAGCAAACGGTACGCTCCCCTCCAATCGCCCTCATTAGCGCAGCCCATGCATGCCTGCGGACATTGTTACATCGACAGGGCGCAAATATGACCTGGCATCGCCCTAACCGCTGCCGGAATTAGCAAACCACAACTACTCATGATTCATTCGAGGAGTTAGCGAGAAAATGGGATTATAAAAGCATGAGATGAAAAAAATGAATTTCGAAGTCAATCAAGTTTAGACTTGGTCTCGTATAAAAATCCCAAGATCTATATTGGCGCCCCAGTCGCGCGTTTGGCGGAATTATTCATGCCGTCATTTGGGCAAAGGCAGGTCGTGACCGTTATTAGATTTGAAGTTATTAGATCCAAATGAAACCGGATCTCAGCAAAACCAATTAGACCCAAACTGGCGGGCGTGAATACTTTATAAGTACGATCAATTAAATCACTGGACTAATGAAATTAGTGGCAAATGTGGGTCATGCAAAGCATTATCCGCAAATAACTATACATATTTGAATATCAATGAAACAAAATCTGTGCTTGCAACTCTTCAGTGCAAAATTACGCAAATGGTTATTTGCCACAAATGATCGTCATCATTTATATTAGCAAGCAGGGAATCGTCCAGATTAAAAAAAAATATG